>NW_024344370.1:10825901-10911398 GCF_902729225.1 Pteropus medius | reverse complement strand
TGAGACAGCACTTGGCTTTACTCACTCTTTAGCTCCTGTCACTGCTGTACCTAGTACTGAAGAGATCAGAACTTTTGTTATCTCCCAGAAAGTTCAAATTGACTTTTACACTGTTTAAACAGAACTCTTTTTTCCTTTTGCTATTTTCTCTCTGATTGTATTTAATTGTAAAATTTTGTTGCTTATTATTTTTAAAATATAGTTTTTTGAAACTGGCTCCATAGTATATCTGTACAGTATTGTTTGTGGTATCAATCCTTTAATAGTCCTTTTCAACAGCTGTGGCTTCATTACATATGTGTTTGTTAGCAGAGTAGGGCAGGGAAAGTCTAAAACTTGTCTGAAGCAGCATCAAGATTGTTATAATTAAAGAAATTGTCTCTCCAAGTGTATTTGGTTGTTATATTGGTCATTTTATTTTTAGATTACTGCTTTTCTGTTTTTTCTCCCTAATTTATATACTAAATGGATTTATTCCTTTTATGCAAAGTAAATAACACTCATCTCTACACTATGACCTGCTCAAATGCATTTAATTCATATGAGAATTCATTTTAAAAGTTGTAAGACTTTGGCAATTTTAATAAACTAATTCAGAAGGATTTAGAAGACAGCATGGATTATGATCCTTTTTTTTTCCTTTTTTTTACAGCTTAATCGAAATAGACAATTATTTGCTCATATTTACAGTTCAATGAGTTTTTGCAATTATAATCGGCATATAATAATATATGAGTTTCAGTTGTATAGCATAGTGATTGGAGATCTATATGACTCACAGAATGATCATTCCAATAAATCCAGTACCCTCTGCCCCTTAAATATTTATTATAATATTATTGACTATATTCCTTATGCTACACTTTATATCTCCATGACTATTTTGTAACCATCCATTTGTACTTCTTAATCCTTTTGCCCTTTTTCATTGAACCCCCAACTACCTCCCATCTAGTAGCCCTCAAAATGTTCTCTGTATCTATGAGTTTGTTTCTGTTGTTGTTGTTGTTGTTGTTTATTTTGTTCTTTAGATTCCACATGTATGTGAAATCATGACATTTGTCTTTATCTGACTTACTCCATTCAGCACAATACCGTCGGTCGTCACGCAATATCTTTTCATAATCCATTTTTCAATATGCCATTTTTGTGACCCTCAAAAGTCACTTTTTTTTTCATGCATAAACTGCTTAGGCTTGTTAGAAGATTTGAAATAGAAGGAACCCTAAAAGCAAGTACTGCAGGACAGTGATGTGTCTTTGAAGTACACTTATATCCTGAGAGACTATAGTCAGTTTTAAGTAGTGACTTCTACTTATAAAGGTTCTGAAATTGATTCTATAGTTTTTTTATCCTAATATTTTTAAGTTTAGAAAAACTATTTGGTAGAGAAAGATTTTTTTAAAAAATAAGCAGGACTCATATACTTTATCAGTGATTTTGTATTTGTGAATATTTGTGTGTAATTAGCAAAGTATATTTCCAATGTTAGAGCTATCAAGTTTATTGAAACTTTAGTCAAGAAAAAGGTAATGGTGTTTTTTTTTTTATAAATTCAGTACATAGGTATATTGGCTACAAATTATGCTTTCTTGAAAACTGTAGACTTATTTATGAACTTCAGAGTCAAATTTAAAAGTAACACAATTTTTAAAAAGATCTGTCAGAAATGGAAAAGTACACTGTGTTCTCAGTGTCACTCAAGGTAGTTCTAAATTTTCATTTAGTTCACAAGCGCCTTTGGTTTGAACATCGTTGATGCAAAAGAGGTTTGAAGATGATAGTACGTGATAAAAACAGGAATTTTATTTTTTTATCTTCTGATAAAATTAATATATGCACATTGTTTAAAAAAATTTGGACAATATTGAAAGATCTGAAGAAGAGACTGAAAGTATTACCTCCAAATGTTACTACTGTTAACCTTTTGCGTACACCTTTGCAGTCTTTTTTTCAACCTGTATATGTGCGTATGTGTGTGTGCAATATTAAAATAACAGAATCATGTAATAAATGCTTTTTTTGGTAAACTGTGAATTTGACTTAGTAGGTATCTCTTAGGATCGTAAACATTATGTTTCAAAATTTTCACTAATATAAACAATCCCTTGAACATATTTCTATTAATATTCTTTCTATACTGATTCCATATTTTGTTCATGAAAGATTTCTAGGTATAGAGAAAGCAAGTAAAATTTTTTTTGATTCCCAGTGGCCCATTACCTTCTAGAAAAATTCTATATATTCATATTTCTAATAAAAGTATATGAAATAAGTTTCCCCCTATTTTTTGCTAATGCTATTATTATTTAGGTATTAGATTTTAGAACATGGAATTACAGGTGATTTACTGTAATATGGGTAATTCATTATTACTTTACTTATAGTTCTCTGGGGTTACTCCTAATGTGGCTAAATGGAAATATATTAATTTTAATTTAATTTAATTTCAGAATGATATTCTGCCTCTCTCAAACTCAGTGCCTGAAGATGTGGGAAAAGCTGATCAATTAAAAGACGAAGGTGAATATTTTATAGAAAAATTACTTATTTAGTAAAGCTTTCTGAAACTGAAGAAAATGACTCTTGTCAATCAATAAGATTCTGGTTCACACTGCCATGACTGGATTGTCATAATTTCATATGGCATTTGTGAAACAGAGATGAATGTGATAGGGAAGAAGCCTGAAAATATAGAACAACTTGTGGGTAATATAGGTGTTGGCTTGCTTCAAGAGAAGCAGATCTGTCATGCATAAAACTTGCAAAACAAGTAACTTAAGAGTGATGATTTGTAACTGTATTTGCCTTGTATACTCTAGGATCCCAAATTCTTTTTTATTCTTAATCAAAAGATGAAAATAATTTTCAGTATTATTTTAACTTTCATATATTTAGTGTTTTTGTGTTCTTTGAAATTTGTTAATGCATATATATGTGGCATTTGACTTAAGTATTTATTAGCTAGCACATTTGGTTACTACATCATTAAAATTTCTAATAGTGACTATCGAAGCATTCTTAATTTTAATAAATAAGTTACTGTTGTGTGAAAACAAATGGCCATGGTAAATTGTCTAGCATAGGGTATGTCTGGGCTGCATGGTACACTTATCTGTGTTAATCAAGTCTTCTAGTCAACTAGTACCTTCCTGGAAGCTTGCTTTCAAATATATTTTGTATGTTTTGCTTCTGAAGAGATACAGTATTATCAGGTGAAACCAAGGAAGGGTCACCGTTGTTATTCCCTGACCCATAACAGAGGTATAGGCATATCTGATAGGATTGTTTTAATAATTAAGGGAGACAATTTTATAGGAGAGTACCATGTACTATAAAGTGCTGTACGATGCTCATATTTCTATAAATTTCTAAATATTAAATATTTTGTTAATTGAAGCTTTTTCATCCATATAAATGTGTATATATATTATGTACATAGACATTATGTATCTATACATTTGAGGTGATTTACAGGAAAAGACATACAATAGGTTTTAATAATAATAATAATAATAATGATAATAATAATAATAATAAAATGCCACCCCAAGACAAAATGACCCAAAGCAACAAGGAAATTCCAATAACCCAGAAAATGTAAATCTTTTTACATCGAAGAAGCAAATCTACTTAAGTACTTAGGCTAATGTAGTTAACTAGGTGCTCAATCATAAAAGCTATGTAATCCTTTTAGTTGTCTCAGAATTTTTATATTCATTTCTTTTTGGGGGTGTGGAGAAAAATTAAAATTTTTAACTTTTAAAAAAGAGACTTATTGAGCTATAATTCACACACCATGCAATTTACTCCTTTGAAGGATACAAATTCATTGGTTTCTAGCATATTCATAATTGTGCAGCCATCACCATAATTATAGAACATTTTTATTACTCCTAAAAGAAACTGTATTCATGAGCGGTTCCTCTTTGTATTCATTTCTGATTCTCGATTTGCAGTAACTTTTTATGATTTCAGATGCTTTTATCTATCTGCGTTTAATTTAATCTTCCTATTTCTGTTCCCTGCATCCTCTTTCTGTCATTAAGTAGCTAATGATCTGTTAAAAAATAAGACTAATAGCAGAGCTTCTGGTTTAGGGATAACTGGAAGGAATAATAGAGGCTTTTAAGATGTAAATCTTTCCTCCTAATCCTAGTGTTTTAAAATTTTTAATTTTTAACATTGGTTCTTAGAAGTGAGCAGGAAACTTTTTTCTGCTTAATGGAATACGAAAGATAGCCGCAAGAAATCCCTTATTTTCCTGAGCAGTTGTTAATCTCGTTAAATTATAGCAGTGTATCTGTAGATGCTCTTCTGGAAAATCAGTACCTTGTAGACTAGCCATGGTGTCCAAAACTCTGACTTTCTAGAAATTAATCTTTCATAATCTCCTTCTACAAAGAATCTATGTATAGAAGGGATAGCACATAAAAATATTACCTGTCAATAACATACAAGCATGAGTAGCTTTACCAGCTTATCCACACGGCAGAGTCCAGAGGGCTTGGTTGCTCAGCAGATGTATAATTTGACAGCGAAGGAGTGCAAGACCAAGTCCAGACTAAGGTGGTGATTATGGAGGGTGTTGCACTGGGATGGGGTGGGGCCACTCTAAAAGGAAGGAGATGAAAACAAAGAAGGTGAGAAGAGGTTAGATTTTTGCCTTGAGATAATCACAATTGTGCATTTACTCACTAATTGAAACCTGAATTTTATAAGATATACAGACATTATTTTTTTTAATATTCTGCATTGTTAAAGCACACTGAAGGCTAAGGAATATCAGCTCTATAGTACAATATCAAATTTATCTCCTCTGTGACTGAAAAATCATGTTGTTGACCTTTACATTACTATAGTTTCTGTGATTAAAATTTCTTTCAGACTTTATATTTTTCCTATATATTGTACTTACTATACTTACTGATTATTTTAGGAAATAACCACATGAAAGAAGAAAATTATGCTGCTGCAATAGATTGTTACACACAGGCAATAGAATTGGATCCAAATAATGCGGTTTATTATTGCAACAGGTAAACTGGCACTACTTGTGGCATTATTTGTTCTAAAACATTTGTATTAATAGCTCTGAAGAACTGTAAAATTGATTTATTTAGAAAGTTTTGAAAGTTCAGAAAAGTATAAAGAACAAAAACAATAATCTCATAAATTTACCACTAGAGGTACCCACTGTTACAAACCTGTTGGCATATTTTATTCGATGTAAGTGTAATTAATTTTAGATTCAGCTTTATTCACCAGGCATATCAAAACATATTTATCTTTTATTGAAATCCTTCATAAACATTATTTAAATTTATATTAATTGGTCTATTATTACTTCTTAATCTTTGTAATATTTCCAGCTTCTACCATTGTGGCTGGCAAACAAACAGTGTTTTTTTACTAAATGGATAGATGTACCTTAAGTTACTTAACTGTTGACCTACTGGCAGACACTGAGGTTGTCCACTTTTTTTCAATATTATAAAGCTGCAATGAACATCTTTGTTTCTAAAATTATTTTCTAATTTTTTTTTTAGACTTAAGATTTGTCCTTGGAAATGCACTCAGGAGGTCTAAATATAAACATTTAGAAAATTGTTGATGCATATTGCAAATTTATTCGTTTCTTTGAAATATTTTGAAAATTAATTTCTTCTCTATGAGTGAGTGTATCTGTTTTTACCTGTTTTACACCCTTATCAGCACTAAGTACTTGAATTATTATTTATTATTGTTAATATTATTATTTTAATAGTAATTGTCCTAATTTATACTTAATTACAGGTTGGACAAAAACGTTGGCCATTTGTGGTTTTTTTCCCCCCTAAATTATCTATTTGTACCTGTGCTAGGCCTTACTTAGCCTGTTTGATCTTATACTATTTCTTTCTTTCCTCGTTCTGTCCTTTCTAACAGGGATCTGACCCCTAAAGGCTGCATTTTTCAGGCTCCCTTGTCGCCTGAGTTTTGCCTGGGTTCAGCCATGGGAGTTGCTGGCAGGAAGTTAGAAGGCAGAAAGAAGGGAGAAGCTGGGGTACTTCTTCCTTCCTTTTTATATCAGGGTATTTATCCAGCAGGGATTGCTTCTCATCCTTATCTCCAGCTCCCACCCAAGATACATGCTGTGGTCCCAGATTTTGCCAGGTGATGTTGGGTTCTGGACTTCTCTGTTTTAGGGAGTAATGACTTCCTGCTAATCTCTGGATTGTTGCACAACCCGTTTGGCACCTCAGCTCTTCTATCAGCTGAATTAATGAATTCCCTGCACTAAATTATTGTTTTAAATATTAAAGTTCCAATACAACTGTCTGCCATGATGAAAATGTTCTGTATCTGAATTGTCCAGTACAGTAAACAGTAGCCACAGTGGCTGTTAAACATTTGAAATATGGCTAGTGCAATTGACAAACTAAATTTTTAATGTTTAATTAATTTAAGGTCAATTTAAATTCATTAATTTAAATTTAAATAGCTGCATGTGTCTCATGGCTACTATACTGGACAGCATAGCTCTATATTAAAGATACAATCGTTTTGTCCTAATTGCACAGCTTATTGTTTGCCTTTTAATGTTTTTCATACATAAAAGTTCAAAATATTCGTATAGAAAAATCTGTTTTTTTTTTAAATTTTACTCCAGTATTTTTAGGCTTAAAGCGCTCCCCATTTATAGACTTGACATGCATAGACTTTTTCCTTTACATTTAAGTTTTATCATTTTAAGCCTATTTTGGTGACTGATATGAATATTTTAACCAATCTGAAGCTTTTTATAACAGAGCCTTATAAAAATGACCTTCTATTATATAGCAAGTTGTTAGATTTGAAAGAGAACTTTAAGTTAGTTTGGTCTAATCTTTCATAGAGCTATTCTTATCGTATTTAGGGTATTTATACTCTTCTGAGATAATCCCTTCTTCCTGTACCTTTCTTTTGTGGTTTTATATGTTAGAACAGTCTTCGTTATATTCACACTGAATTTCCTGTAGCTTCTCTCTGTTAGCTTTATTTTTATTCTGAAGAGCAATTATAGAATATGCATGTTTCTTCTTTTTTTTTTTTATCACAGTATCTGACATTTTGAAGTTTTCTTCTACATTCCTTTGAGTTCCTATCTCCATGTTAAATTTTTATGGCTTTTTCAGTTATGTCTCAGATAGTGCAGCTTTAAGTCTTGCACTTTTGCTTTTAACTTGTTCCAGTTCACCTGTATCTATTACTGTGTACTTCCTAGAAGTTAACACAGCATATCTGGCATTGGTCTGAACGAAAGTCTTGTAGGGCTCTCATTTAACCTACTCCGAGATAACATAATTTGTAGCATAATTTAGTAAATTCGTATTTTGCTTTTGGTTTTTTAAAACTCGTCTTTGTTTTTCACGCATTCTTGGTATCCTATCATTCAATCATACATTCATTTGACAGTTTCTTGCCAAACACCTGCTATGTACCAGTGTTGTCACTGGAGGTAAACTTGGTTGTCTGAATTCAAAGGCAGGATCTCCTATCTTATCCTTGTAGAATTTTATCTTGCTACAGTCTCTCACTTATATGCCTCTTAATCTCTTTGGAATTTGTAAAGGAATGTGTTTGCTTTTGCCATCCACAGCCTTGATAAGACTGCTATTACATTATGTCAATTATGAAGTCAACTGAGGGAGCAATCATAGGGAAGTAGTTAAGAGCTGGGTTCTTTGGATTCTAATTTCTGGCTCTGCCACTCACTACCTATGTGACCTTGAGCAGATTACATATCAATACTTCAGTTTCCTTATTGGTAAAATGTGGATAATAGTATTTACCTGATAGGATTGTTGTAGAGATAAAATACTTAATATAAATAAAGTACTAGGAAAGTGTCTAGTAAAGAAGGTTGTATACTGCAGTAGCTATTACTATTATTTTTTGCAATCTGATGTTTTTTTTTTTTTTTGCTTTGATCAGAATATAAAGAGAATCCAAATTATTGGGTCCAAATATGTTGTCAATTGTCTTTCTCTGATGTACCAGACTGGTGGGGTAATCCTATTAAAATATAAAGGAAATTATGTTAGTTTGCTAGGACTTGTTCTGAATTAATTTAGTGTTATTTTCCTTTTTTTATTTGTCTGTAACATTTTTAATGAAAATTTTCAAAATTGAAGTTTACAGTGAATACTCATACTCATACATAGATTTTGCCATTAATATTTTAATACATTTGCTATATCCCATATTTATTCATCTTTCTGTGCCTTTCTGTTCATTATTCATTGTATTTTTGATGCATTTCAAGGTAAATTGCAGCCATCGGTACACTTTCACCCTAAATACTTTAGCATGCAAATCATTAGAGTTCAAAATTTTACATTTTTTTCTTTTGAGATAAAATTTATATGCAGTAAAATGCACAAATCTTAACTACTTTTACTGAGTTTTACAAATGCATACACCCATGTACCTCAAAACCCCTAGCAAGATATTGACCAGGAGGGGTCAATTGTCTATCTTTAGAGTCAATTGTCTAAAACACTTATCAGAGGAAACCATTGGTTTTTTTTTTCCCACCATAGATTGTTTGTTCTCATTTAGAATTTCATATAAAAGGAATCATACAATACGTACTCTTTTGTGTGAGACTTTTTTGCTCAGCATAATGGTTTTGAGATTAAGCCATGTTGTTGCATGTATCAGTGGTGGTTCTTTTTTTTTTTTATTGCTCAGTAGTATTTTATTATTTGAATGTACCACAGTTTGCTTAGCCATTTCCTATTCATGGTCACCTGGGCTGATTTTAGTTATTCTTTTTTGTTTTGTTTTGTTTTTTAATTTATAGTTATCATTTGTATAAGAGTTGGATTCATATGGATTTAGTTGGCCATACTGGAAAACTACATTTTCTTTCTTCACAAAAAATTCCCTTTATTAATCCAGTCTAAAAATCTAGCACAGAAAAACAGAAAAATCCATATAATTTGGAGAGAATGAATTCCCCAAGCTGTGGTTTTATTTGATTTATTCAATGTAATTAGATGAATATGTATAACGTTTTAATTTAGCATATGAAATATTGAAATACATTTAATAGTGTCACAAAATGTTATGACCAGATAAAATTTTACCCCCAAATTGCGTATTTGTAGAGAACAATAAATCATACACCTTTAACTATGAGTTTGGTAAATCTGAGCTTATATAAAGTAGTTATTTTTAATGAGATTAAGGTTCATTAATAAGGTTCATTAATAATATGTCTATTAGTACTATATTAGAAGAGATTCTTGGAAATAATATATGCTTGCTTTTCACTTAATTATTATTAAGAAATAAATAATTATACATCTCTTTTGCATTTAAATAGTATCTTTTTCCCTGAGTTCAGTAACAGAGCATGCATTTAATATTAAATAATTAGAAAACTTTATTTGTATATTTGATATACATTATTTCTTTTAGGCTCTAGCTATAAACATCTCAGTAGCCTGTAATCTTGCCAACTAGCCCTTGTTATTTTTCTTAGCCAGTTGGCTGCCAAGAGTTGGAAGCTCACACTTGCAAAGCTAAATCTTCCTTTTGATATTAATTTTTATAGTTTTATTACTAATCAAAATATTGTTCAACTTAAACTCACTAGGATGAACCAAAGTTTTTTATAGAAGTCACTTTTTTATATGTTAGGAAATGATCAGTTGGCACATTTCTTAAGCATGAGTCTTTCTCTTCTAGTGTTTATCTTCTATTTTGGATCCTAATGATGTTTTAGACTCAGCTTAGGCACTAGGAAAACCTAAGTCTTTCCTTGAAAACCTGTTATTTATTTTTGCTTTTTTCTATATACCTAGCACTTACCACAATTTGTAACATTTATATAAGTTATCATATATTCTGCCTTATCTTATAGTTAAAGGCATACTTATTTTATTTCTTCAGGTAAAGGGCCGAAATTGGATCTCATATCTATTTGTATATAGAATCCATTACTATTACTATAGTACCTATAGCACTATGCCTCACAGGAGTTCATCCAATTTTTGCAGAATCCAAGGACTATAGAAGAAATATAAGAAATTTACAGTGATGTTGAAGTGACCAAGCACTCACATTAACACTTTATACATAAAACAACAAATGATTGAGTATAGGTCTAAAACATTTTCAAGTACTTCATAATATGAAATGGTATTTCATATTAAATTAATTAGTTGACTATGTCTTCTGTCCCTAAACAGTATAGTATTCTTATTTCTTTTGTACAATTTTGTTGCTGAGTACATTACTTTACCCATAATAATCTCATGTTTCTGGGATGGTTGGATGGTTGAATGACTGAGGCAATGAATGGCATATAAGATTTACGAGAAAGAGAACGAGCATAATGGAAAGAATCTGGAAGGCCTCTCATGTGATAGGGAATTTGAATTGGAGCTAGATTTGATGGACAGGTAGAACTTGGACAGACAGAGGAGAGGGCAGGGCATTTTAGATTGGAGTGTGTAGTTTACAAGGCAAAAGTAGGAATCATCAGGGCATTGTGCCAAGGAATGCTAAAACAGTGGGGTTCTGAGAAAGATGGAAGCAGAGACCACATTGTTTTGCATTTTGTTTTCTTTCACTTCCATAAGCACCATGTAGTCATTAGAGTCACTGGGATTTGAACTTGGTTTGTGGAACTTGGAGCTGAATCTCAGCTTAGCCACTTACTAGCTATGCGTCCTTGGGCAGCCACTTAACCTTTTGAGCCTCAATTTTCTCACTTATAAAACAGAGATATACTAACCACCTCACAGGGTAGTTGTGAGGAGTAAATATATATATATATAAAGCCCCTAGCATAGTCTTAGGCTTTCAATATCTGTTTTTTTCAAAAACAATGTAATTCCTAGTTTCAAGAACAGGTTTCGCTGTAATTTATTTATGCATAATATATATAGCATGGGAAATGTAAGGTACCTGTGATTTTTTTTTCTGCCTTATTTTCTATATTTAATATTCATGCTCTTGCTCCAACAAGCTGAAGAAAGCAAGAAGTTGTCTGAAAACATGGTGACTTTTAACTCTATTGTTCTACTGGAATTTCATTAGTTCTGCCCTGATAACCAGACAGCAGGGGCAGAGAGCAGACCACATTGTTATTCAGTTCAGACATTGGAAAGTTTGGCTTCATCTCACAAGAAATTCAAATGTAGCCTGACTTCTCTTCCCTTTCCTGGCCTCAGAGGTTCAGTCCCTCTCCTCTTTCTTTTATGAGCCACACAAATAAGCTTCTATCCTAGCTCAAAGTTTGTGATCTAAAGCTAAAACTATCAAGATTGAAACAGTCATCCTCTTCCCTTCCACCCATTCTTCTCTCTGGGTCTGAGTCTCCCTGCTTTATTCCTTGTTTTATTATCAGTATCCGAAGCCAGGGCATCTTCCTCTGTTTCCTTTTCCATATACCTTCAAAATAGCTCATTTGTTCCCTCTTCCTTTTCCATCACGACTCCCTTAGTCCAGGTTCTTAACTTTTGCTAAACTAATGGCTTCTTGTTTCTATTTTTACTCCCACTCGTCTTCTGCCAAAAGGATCTTTCTAAAGTATGAAATTAATCATCTTACTCTTGCTTTCTTCTCTAGTTCCAGATACCTACATGATTGAATTTAAGCACCTGAGTATGATACATAAGCTCTTTTATAATTTAGGCTCTTTCTTTTCTTTTACTTTATTATCTTTACTTTTCTTCCTACCTCATTTCTCTTTTCTCTACTCTCTATGCATATGTAATGTGAAATTCACGGACTTCTTAAAAATACCATGCTGAGACATCTCTGCATGCTTTTATGTACTCTTTCCTCTGCCTAGAATATTTCTACCTTATCTAATTGCTAGTCATCCTTCAAGATCCTGTTAGGTGTTGTTTCTCTTAGGAAGACTTTCTTCATTTCTTCTCTCTTCAACCGCTATGCCCCTCCACCCTTCCTAGTCATGTCCTATGGAGTGGTGCTGCCCAATATGGGTAGCCCCTAGCCACATGTGGCTGTTTAAATGTAAATTAAAATTAATAAAATAAACAATTCAGTACCTCAGTTGCACTAGCTTATTTCAAGTACTCTTTAGTCACATGTGGCTAGGGGCTATTGTATTGGATAGCACAGATAAAGAACTTTTCTATCACAGAAAGTTCTATTAGACAACTCTGCATAGGGTTAACCAAACTTTTCTATGTTGTCCCTTCCTTTGATACTGCTATTGTACTTATCATACTGTTTATTTATTTACATATCTATTTCCCTATTAGACAATGAAAGATTGGAAGGCAGAGATATATTTTCTCATCTCTGTATATTTGGTTTTGAGTTCAGGGTTTAGCACATTATAAGTGTTCAACAGAAGTTTGCGTTGAATTGATTCAGTGAATTTTAGAGGGAGAATTGCCTCAATTTAAGACTTCTAATGGTGAAGCAGTCACATGGGTATGTATTTAATTTAATTAATTTAATTTATTTAAATATATTTAATTTATATTTAATTTATATTTAATTTATATATATTTAATTTATTTAAAACCTATTTAAACTTACTGAAAGAGCAATACAATGAAGACCCATATACATGTACCCTAGAGTCAGTAGTAATTAACATTCTGTCATGTTTATTTTCCTTATCTCTTTTTCTGTGTCTCTCAATGGGTGTGTGTATGTATGTGTGTGTGTGTGTGTGTGCGTGTGTGTATGTTTGTGTGTGGGTAATTATAATTTTCTTGCTGACCCTAATTATTGAAGTTATATCTCCTAAGAATAAGGACATACTCCACATAACTATCATATCATTCACATGTAAAATTAGCATTAATATGGGAAGTTCTCCAGCTATCCCCCGAATACCTTCAATAGCTATCTTTGGTCCAGAATCCAGTCAACGTTCATGAATTGCATGTTGCTATGTCATTTTAGTCCCTTTTCATCTAGAAAATATCTCTGCCTTTTATGATTGATTGTTTTTCATGCCATAGACTTTTTTGAAGAGTTCAGGCCAATGATCTTATAGAATGTGCTGTATTCTAGATCTGTGTGTTACTTCCACATGATTAAATTTAGGTTAAATTTTGGTATAAAACCTTTATAAATGATTATGTGTACCATAAATTGCATTATATTAAGAGGCACATATTTTCAGGCTGTCCCATTAATGATGTTTCTAAGTTTGATATCTTAGGGTGGTGATCACCATTTCTATGATTCCTCTTGTAATTAAAAATAATCTGTGGGATCGGATCATGTGAATATCCTGTTTACCAGCAATCTTCTATTCAATGTTTTATCATCTGTTCATGATCTTTCCCTGAATACATTGATGGTTACAAAATGATTTTCTAATCTTGCCATTTCCTTTACATATATTTCCTCATCTATTTCTGTAAAGAAGAGCTTTCTCTCCTTTTCCGCTTTCCTCCTCCTTCCCTCTCACCCAACTTTTTCGAGTATAATTACGGACTCATGAATTAAAAAAAAAAATCACTGGTCAATGTGTTATAATAAATTACTATATAATTTTCATACTTAAATTATTTCATAGTTGGCTAGTGGGAGCTCCTTTAAACTGGCTATATGTGCTTTAATATAACTTCATTTGGTTTTGAACAGTCTTGCTTTCTAAGACAACAAAATATCCCAGATTTGCTTTGTACTTTCTTGCCTTAGATGTGGGCTCAGCTATTTCTACAAGGATCCCTTTTTTTTTTTTTAATGTCAGAGATAATGGTATTTAGAAACCAAGATCTAGTTGAATTAGATGATCATTGGTACTGAAGTGTTATTGCTTCTAGGTCTTTTCAGTGGACAGAGCTAGGCAATAGAGTGTTTTAAAAAGTCATCAATTTATACAGATACCTTCAATTCACATTCCACTGTCACAGAGATTTCCCTTACTTCCCCCATTTTACATTTGTATCTTTTCTCGCCTAGAGCAAAAACCTTGCTTTCCAACACCACTAGTATATTCACTCATTAGCTCTATCCTTCAACATCCCTCAGTTGGTATTAAAACAGCAATATTACAACACTAGTAAGTCTGCTAAGTAAACTTCAGAATTTCTCAGCACACTTTTGTCCTTAGAATTCATCTCATTGAGGATACATACTCAGAACACTGTGCTTGAAAATAACTTGAATTCTTTCCTTTTGATAGGCAGGATCATTTGTTTCTGTGTTCTTCAGTTTGAAAGTTTGCTTTTTCATCCTTTTTGAAGTCTACTCCATTCCCACCAATCTTATATAGGATGAGACTTTGAATATAGGTTTGACTTCTGAGCCGTGTAAATATTTTCCTGAAAATTAAATTAAAAAGGATGATCAATAAATAATGACTCTCTATCATTAATAATGCTCTTTGACTTATATCTGATATTAATGTTTCTATACCAGCTTTCTTTTGCTTGGTTTTTAGTTTGCCAGATTTTTTTTTTTTTCTAGCCCTTTAAACTCCAGCCTGTGTGTTGATTGTATTTTAAGTAATATCTTTTGTATACAACTTGAGAATCTGATTTTTATCTAGGCAACTTTGTGATTACTTGTATACTTGAATTGTTTTCTGCTGTTACTTTTTTGACTTCTTTCCTTCCTGTTCCCCCTCTCTTTCTCTGTCGGCCTTTTATTGTATTGATTGAGTTATTTTTATTTCATTTTTTCTTTCTAATTATTTGGAAGTGATACATTCTATATCTCTTCTTTTAATGGTCATCTTTGTCATACCGTTAGTTTGTATTGAGTATTCAAATAAACCCATACCTCTTTTTCACATGAACTACCAAAAGAGGTTTGTTGTATCCTATACTTTCACATTAATTTTTTTTAAACAGAAGCAAAGAAGACTCTTTATTTTATTCAAATTTTGTAATCTTAATTTGGAAGTAACAATCTCAGTCATGCTGAGAAGAAAGGTTGACAGAAAACTGGACTCATCACCACCTTTCTTTATAGCCTGCCAGCTTTCTACAACCCCTGCCCCCAGGAATCTAAGCACAATTGAGGCCAGAAATATGATTTTGATTACTGCTCCAATTATTATGCCAAGAAAAGCTTTAGCTAGCCCTTAAAAGATATATTAGATGGATGAATAAAGTAGAAATATTTAGTCTGTAGAAGAAAGAATAGAGTGGTAGTGAGATGCGGGGCAGGAGACACTTTGGGACTTGTCGGTTTGAAGGAATTATGTGTTGAACAGAAATTCTTCTTATCTACTATGGCCTTGAGGGTTGAAGTTAGCATTACTATAGGGAAACAGAGTTATCTACTCTCAGGATTGTGTGGAAGGTTAGTAAATGGCTTCACTATACTGTCAGGTCCCAGTTATTCCAGGAAAGTTTTGTTAGAGGTCACCTGGAAGGGATTAAATATTCTTTAATTGCTCTGGGAATCTATGCTAAGTATATGGAATACATTGCCATCTTTAATTTACAGCCAGATTTAGGCACACAGTTAAATAGTATTTTTCAACTTACACTTGCTAGATGATTTTAACCGTACTAGTAAAGTGATCATATAACAGCACAACACTCTGAGTAGCCATTCACAGCAAGCATTCACTCTGTATGCCTCCCTAGTAATCCCTAGTGTTTTCGGTGTCCAGTTTGGCCAAATTAAAAAGGCAATAAATATGCAGATCAGTAGTATGACTCATGTATTTGTCTTTTCTATAGCAAAGCAAACAGTGAAAGGCAACCTGCATGTTTTCTCTGAATTTTGTTTCCGAGTTTTCTTTTCATTTAATTATAGAATTATCTTAGCTTGATTTAGATGTTTACTGGAAGTGATATACAGATTGGGACAAGGAAAATATAGTTTTATTAGAATCTAAAAATCTAAATTAGTGCCTTGAAGGCTGCTTATAATAAAAACCTCTTCTTTTTCTCTTAGGGCTGCTGCTCAGAGTAAATTAGGTCACTACACGGATGCAATAAAGGATTGTGAAAAAGCAATAGCAATTGATTCAAAGTACAGCAAAGCCTACGGGAGAATGGGGTAAGTTCAAAGTAGTGCCAAGTTGTACCAGATATGGTATTCTTAATGGCTTGCTTTAGAATTTCCTGCTTAATATTATATCCTCTCAACTAACAAGAAGATAAATATAATGTTGAGGGAGGAGATGACTGCAATTTCTGTGACTTGGGAGAGAGATGATTAGTTGTATGATGAATGATTGGTTGTTGGAGAAAATCATATAGCCATAATGAGTAGACTCACTTCATGTTTAAGGCCACAAATCTCATGAGTTGATTGCTTCACATCTACTCTTCTCTCTTCAAATTTCACTATACCCTCCATAGTGACGCTCAACTGATGATATTGCCTTATACTTAATTGAGAAAATAGATGCATTTAGGAGAAAAGTAGCTCCTCTTCCTACTTCCAAATCCACCAATCTGCCTTCAATTGTGTCTGCATAGACTGCTTTTTCTCCTGTTAAAATGGAGGGTTTCTCATCTAAGACTGCTGCCTTCATTTATGCTTTAGATCTCATCCCTTTATATCTTCTCCAGGACTTTACACTTGTAATCATTTCCTTTATCTTCTACAACACGTTTTCCTGTCTCTAACAGTATTAATGACTGCATGTGAAAAGGTCATGCAGAACCAACCACTGCATCATTCTTTCAGCTAGCTACATCATTTCTCAGTTTCTCTTTTTCTACAAAGTCTCTGATAGTTGTCTATACTTGTCTCATCTTCATCATCTCTCATTCTCTTGTCAGCGCACTCTAATAAGGCATTTGTCTATATCACTCATCTGAGAGCTCTGTTCAAGGTCACCAGTTATCTATATTTGTCAAGGCCAAAGTTTAGTTCTGTATCTTCACCTTACCTACCTTTTAGCATTTGGGATGATTAGCTTATTTTTGAAATAACTTCATTTCTTGGGCTTCTGTGACACCATGCTTCCAGATTTTCCTTTTACTTCACTGGCTGCTCTTTCCTAGTCTCCTGTATTGGTTTTTCCTTCTCTACCATTTCTAAATAATGGTGTACTTCAGGGCTGTATCCTCGGCTCTGCTGCCCATGTCTCTCTATTCTCTCTTCTGATTTCATCCTGCCCCATCTTTTTAAATTCCATCTATAGCCGAAAATAAAAGGTATCCCAATTGGAAAGGAAGAAGCAAAACCGTCCTTATTTGCAGATGACATGACACTATATATAGAGAACCCTAAAGATTCTTTTAGAACTGATCAATGAATTCAGTAAAGTAGCAGGACACAAAATTAATACTCACAAATCAGTTGTATTTTTATATACCAATGATGAACTTTCATAAAGAGAAATTAAGAAAATAATCTCATTTATGATTGCATCAAAAACAATAAAATACCTAGGAATCAAATTAACCAAGGAGATGAAAGATCTGTTCTTAGAAAATAATAAGTCATTGAAAAAAGAAATTGAAGAAGATACAAATAAATGGAAGCATATATCATACTCATGGGTAGGAAGAATCAACATCTTTAAAATAGTCATTCTACCCAAAGCAATCTATAGATTCAATGCAATCCCTATCAAAATACCAATGGCATTATTCAGAGAACTAGAACAAAGAATCCAAAAAATTTTATGTAACCATAAGAGATCCTAAATAGCCACACAATCTTGAGAAAGAAGAATAAAGTTGGAAGTATCAAACTACCTGATATCAAAGTATACTATAAGTCTACACTAATTAAAACAGCATGATACAAGCATAAAAACAGATACATTGATCAATGGACCAGAATAGAGAGCCCAGAAATAAATCCACATAAATCATATATTAAATGACAAAGGAGGCAAGAATAAACAATGGGTAAAGACAGTTTCTTAAATAAATGCTGTTGGGAAAACTGGACAGACGCATGCAAAAAATGAAACTGGACTACCTTTTTATACCATATACAAGAAAGACTCAAAATGTATTAAAGACTTAAATATAAGACCTGAAACTGTAAAACTTCTAGAGGAAGACATAGGCAGTAAATTCTCCGATATTGCTACTAGTAACTTCTTTTTGGATATATCTCCTCAGGCAAAGGAAAAATGAGAAAAAATAAATGGGTCTACATCAAACTAAAAAATTTTTGTACAGCAAAGGAAAACATCAACGAAATGAAAAGACAACCTACTGAATGAGAAAAGGAACATATTCTCTTATTATATATCTGATAAGGGGTTAATATCCAAAATATATAAATAACTCATACAACTCAACGACAAATAAACAAACAATCCAATTAAAAAATGGGCAGAAGACCTTAATAGATATTTCTTCAAAGAAGAAAAACAGATGGCCAATAGACGTATAAAAAGATGCTCAACATCACTAATCATCAGAGAAATACAAATTAAAACCACAATGAGATATCACCTCATACATGTCAGAATGCCTATCATCAATAAATCAAAAAACAAGTGTTGGCAAGGATGCAGAGAAAAAGGAACCCCTGTACACTGTTGGTGGGATTGCAAATTGGCACAGTTACTTTGGAAAACAGACTGAGCTTCCTCAAAAAATTAAAAATGGGTCTACCTTTTGACCCAGCAATTGCCCTTCTAGGTGTTTACCCAAAGATAACCAAAACGCTAATTTTTAAAGGTCTATGCACCCCTCTGTTCACGGCAGCACTATTAACAATAGCCAAGACATGGAAACAACCTAAATGCCCATCAACAGATGATTGGATAAAGAAGTTATGGTTTATATATACAATGGACTATTACTCAGACATAAAAAATGAAATCCTACCATTCACAATGACATGGATGGATCTAGAGGTTATTATGCTGAATGAAATAAATCAGAAAGAGAAAGATAAATACCATATGATTTCACTTATATGCAGAATGTAAGGAACAAAAAGAACAAAGTAATCAAAAACGCACTCACAAATATAGAGGACAATCTGGTGATGGTCAGAGGGGTGGGAGATTGAGGGGCCGAAAGAAAGGGGCGAAGGGTTAAAGAAGTACAAATTAGTAGTTCAGAGATGGTCATAGGGATGGGGTGTGCGGGCATTGGGAATGTAGTCAGCAGTAATGTAATGGCTATCTGTAGAGCCAGAGGGGTGATAGAGAAATCAGGGGGATTATTTCACAAAGTATATAAATGTCTAACCAATGTATTGTATACTTGAAACTAATAAAATAAAATGCTTAAAAAATAAATTCCATTTATAGCCGATACTCTTTATTCATGGATTCTGTATTTATGAATTCACTTACTTGCTAAAATTTTTTTTTAACCCCCAAATCAATATTCGCTGTGCTTTTGTGTTCATTCACAGTGTAGTGAAAAATTTGAGTCACTCGATGTGTAAGACTTTGGCTGAAGTCTAAGGTGATGCCCTGCCTTTTTGTTTCAGCTCTCATGCTGAAACGAGTGTCATTTTTGCAGTTTATTTAGTGCCATATATATATATGAATTTTACATATATGTGCATATGCATATTATATATATGCATTTTTGTGGCATTTCCCCTGTTTACAATGGACCCAAAAGTAGAATGAACTATTTCCAGTGTTCTTAAGTGCAAGAAGGCTATAATGCGCCTTATGAAAAAATACACATTAGATGTTTTGTTCAGGCATGAGTAAGTGCTGTTGGCTGTGAGTTCAATGCTAATGAATCAATACTATGTATTAAATAAGGTTTCTTTAAGCAGAAACACATAAAACAAGGTTATGTATTGATTGGTTGACAAATGTGATCAGAGCCTCATGGGAACCTAACCTTATATTTCCCCTGGGAGCAATTGTTTAGCATTTGCTTAATTAGTATTTACAGTGGCTTTATAGAACATAACTACTCTGAATAATGAGAATCAATTGTTATGTTGATAGATTTCTTAAGTTACTATATGTCTTAAGTTATATGTCTGAATGCCATACTCATATTCGACTTTTTATCTCCATTTATATATTTAATAGATATTTTAAACTTAACATGTCCCAAACAGTACTTTCATTCCCTTCTCAAATCTTTCCCATCTCAGTAAATGTTACTATCATTCACCTGCCAGTGTTCAAGTTAAAACATCTTTCATTCAGTTAAAGAAGTACAATTAGTAGTTGATAGTTGGTCACAGGGATGGGGAGCAGGGCAGAGGAGGGAATGCAGTTAGCATTAGTATGATGGCTAGGTGGAGGGCCAGGGGAGGGAGGGAGCAACTGGGGGGATCATTTTATGAACTATATAGATGTCTAACCAATGTACTGTATACTTGAAACTAATTTAAATAAATTTTAAAAAATGAAAAAAAAAAGTCCTTCGTTATTATACCTGACACATCTAATCTATCAGCAAGTCCTGTCAAGATAAAAGTTTCTACTTATATCTTGAATTCAAGCACTGATTGCTATCTGGTTTATAACCCTAGTCCAAATTAGTAACTCTTACCTAGGCTATACTATAATAACTTCCTAACCGGTCTCCCTGCCTCCATTTTCTCCACTCCTGCTGCCCCACCCCGCCATCTCCATCCTCTGTAGAGAAGCTAAAGAGAGCTTTGTAAATGATAAATTGGATCTTGTCACCCCATTGCAACCAGAATAAAATCCAGACTCCAAACCATGGTCCTATATAATCTGGCATCTGATTACTCCCTGTTGTAGTCTCTTTCCATACTTTATTTTCTGTGCTCCCTCCTCCTCATCCTTTGTCCTGTTCCTTAAGCATACCAACTTTGCATCATTCTCAGGGGCTTTGTGCTTACTGCTGTTTCTATTTAGAATGCTCCTGCCCTGATTTTCATATGACTGTTTCTTCTCATCTTTCAGGTCTTTTCAATGTGTTTGCCTTTGAGCAGCTCCCCTATTCATTCTCTTTAACATTACTCTTTTATTTGCATATTTATTGCTTGTCTTTGCCGGGTAGAATGACATTCTCTTCAACTCAAGAACTTTACCTTTTTCCTTGGGGAATCTAAAATAGTGCCTGGTGCACAATAAGGTTTCAATAAATATTTAATTGAGGACTCTGATTGAAATATCTTTCATGGTTGACTAGTAGAAAACTAATTAGGGTCTGGAAATTTTTCTGTGGTTAGGTACTATATTTTATTGAGATGAGAAGTCTGTGAGGTAAGTCAACCAAGAAAGAATTGGAGTAATTTGTTAAAAACAAACCTAGAGCAAATAAAAAAACCTCAATACTATCTCTCCATATATACCATTATCATTTAGTTCTTAAGTAATTTTCCAATAAATAAATTCTAACTAGGTAGAGGAAAACATAAAAAATTTAATAACTCACTCTAGACTGAGATAATGCGTTATTTAAGTTGTAAAGGAAGCTATTTGTACCTATTTAACAACTAACACGTCTCATTCATGTGATACCCCAGTCAGCTGATACCCCACAATCACTTTTATTTTTAAGGTACATTGATATTGTGACTTACGTCTCTGTAGGAAGTAGGAAGAAAGTGTGACGTTGTAAAGCACAAATCTAGTTCAGAGTCTTTAAAATGGTTTTAGCATCATAGAGGTATATGACCACAAGATTGTTGGTTGGCTCATATCTTTGTAGAGCTTAGTTATTCATAAAGCAAATTACTTCACATATTTGGCTTAAAAATGGAAGGGTAGGTAAGGTTTATTTCTAAGCATTAAGTATATGGTTAATGTAAGACAAGTCAAGGTTGTCAGCAAGCAGGATAGAAAGAGTTCAGACTTAACAGAATCTTGGAATTAGAAGGAATTTTAGTGCTATTTCTGTGAATCACAGTATAATGAATAAATTAGGTATAATCTGGACTTGAATTGAATACCAGTACAGATGTTTGACTACATTTATGATGTCCTGATATTCTTCAATCATATATCTTATACTCTTATATTCTTTTCAGGCTGGCCCTCACTGCCATGAATAAATTTGAAGAAGCAGTTACAAGTTATCAAAAGGCATTAGATCTTGACCCTGAAAATGACTCCTATAAGTCAAATCTGAAAATAGCAGAACAGAAGTTAAGAGAAGTATCCAGTCCTGTAAGTTATTAATGCCAAATGAGTGAAATATTTTGTTATTCACAATTTATTGTAATAAAATTGTAGTGGTTAGAATAATGATCAGATATAATTGTTTTACAGACAGGAACTGGATTGAGCTTTGACATGGCTAGTTTAATAAATAATCCGGCCTTCATTAGTATGGTGAGTACATTTCCTTTTCTGCTCTTTTTTCCATAAAGCTATATAATTCCAAAACTTTTTAGAAATAAATAAGGGAGATTTTGTGGTGGTGGTAACAGAGTGGTGACGTAATGTCATAGCTAAGGTTTTTAACCTGCCCCTATACCTGTTTGTGAGAAAGCCATGGATGGACTTCAAGAAGCCCATGGATCCCCTGAAATTACATGTAAAAATTTGTGTACCTGTCAATATGTGCATATTTCTAGGGAGAGAACTATATTTTTGTCAGATTGGCATAGGGGTCTGCAAATCTACAAGAGGTTAGAAACCACTCTCTTACTTTGAAAATGGCCCTAGGAAAATGTCTAATAATTGAGATCTGAGGATTTGGGCTATTGTGGTTCTCTAAGCTCTCCTCTCAGCACTGTCTGCTTCCTTTCTATCTTGAGTTTATTTGAACTTTTAGTGTAATTCTTATATATATGTACTTCATCCTTCAGAACAACAAATTCACTTATAGGTCTTTTTGAAAACACACATGCTCTCTTCCAGTATGTGGAAACTCTGATCTAATAGGTCAGGGATGTTTCCTGGGCATATAAAGCTCCTTGGGTGACTTTATACCTCTGGCTGAGTGCGGTCCTGCTTCTTATTCATCTTTGCTTCCTTAAAAAATGTCTGGCATCCACTAAATCTTCAGTTGAATTGAAATGTACAGATGGCTCATTCCTAGTAAGATAAAGAAGTCTTTTGAACAATCGGCAGAATTGTAGCAATTGGTAGTTTAAAAATGTTAGTTGAAGTCTTTGTAGTAGTAGTTAATTTTTGAATCACTGACCCTAAATGGGGTGTTGAAAAAGCTACCACTTGTTTTTATTTCCAGAGAAACAATCATTTGACTAACTTGCAAGTAATTCAGTAACTCTCCTTGAGTCTTAGTATTGAGGTCTATCAAAGTTGGTCTTTCTACCTAAACACCAACAAATATATGTCTCTCTGTAGGTTTTATGACATTTTCAAACATTGTTGCTCATTTCCAGGCCTCAGGTTGTGCTCTTATTGTAGCAGGATGTAAAAAATAGATTTCTTCTAGTTTCTGATTCGGCTTAGCCCTCAAGATACAAAGTAAGGTGTGAGACTACCATGTATGAGCTGCAAAAGGCAGGGGTTAAAAAATATTGTGTGACTTAAAAAAAATAGGGTCAGGTTGACAGAGATTAAAAGAGGATTTTTGGAGACAGCTATTGGAGTTACTACTGTCTACAAAGATTTAAACTAAATATAAATTTTACGTGATATTGTCGACTACCAATTTGAGGCAAAAAAAAAAATTGTTTTTATGCTTTCAAAATGGAAAGTTTCAAAAGTTTATGTGCATATAAATACAATTTCCCTTCCGCTTAATTATGGGAAGGATTGAAACTAAGCCTCATGGGGCAGGATCACATCTCTTACAGTACTCTTTTGAAGTGGACTCTCTCAAGTGTAGGGGATTCTTTAATTATACTCAAAGTTTCTCTTTCTCCTTTTGGTTTTATTTATCTTATCAGTAGTAATCAGTATACTGCTGTCAATATCTTTAGTTTATAGTGTTACTTGTAGCCTCTCTGTCCTTGCAATGTATTTTTTTTTTTTTTTTTTTTTTTTATGCCTACAGCACCTGGTCTTCCTAGGTGATCTCCCATCCAAGTACTAGTCAGGCCCGACCCTGCTTAACTTCCGAGATCAGACAGGATTGGGCATGTTCAGGGTGGTACGGCCGTAGACGCAATGTATTTTAAATGCCATTTTTTCTAATATCATTTTTATATTCCCAATGACTTTGTATAGCATACTTAAACTCTTCAAATGTTAGTACATACATGGCTTAGCTTTCATTCTTGTTTTTTTTAAAAAAATCTTTATTCAAGTTCCCTAAATATTAACTACCTTTAATGAGAGATGCCATTTTTCAATTCCAGGCAGCAAGTTTAATGCAGAATCCTCAAGTTCAACAGCTGTAAGTATATAGAAAGAGAGTATTACATTTTCCCCCTTCCACTTGCCAAGCTCCTAAGTTAAGCACATCTCCAAAATGATAAAACTGCCTTGAATGCCAGTCAATTGAAACTTAAAGCCACACACATTTGGCTTGACCTTCTACACAATGTAGGTATATTTAACTGACTTGTCCTTGGCTAGTATCTTACTTGTTAAGAATATTTGCCAATCCAGTGATATATCTCTTGCCTATTCTAGAATGTCAGGAATGATGACAAATGCCATTGGGGGACCTGCTGCTGGAGTTGGGGGCTTAACTGACCTGTCTAGCCTTATCCAAGCGTAAGTGTTACTTAAAATAGAAATAGTATAAAAGTATTTTATGTTTTACACTGTCTCTAAGGTGAAGGGACCAGGGCGTTCTTTTTTAACTTTTATCTTTTACTGTTAGTATCAGTGGCCTCACTAGTTATTAAATGTAAAAGAAGTTTATATAAGTTATGATTTTCAGACTGAAGGGCAAGAATATAGAAGATTTGGATCCAAGAAAAAGTTCTTTGACATATTTGAATAGATACTCAAGGATTGAGATGAAGGTCAAATAGCTACTTAAAGTATGCATTAAGTACATGTATATTTAAAAATTGTTAGATATATTAATGTTCAATTTAGGAAACTATTTTATTCAGACTTTTTCAGTGCATGTCATCACTAAAAGAATTCCTTGTATCTTCTCATTACCTTTACTTTCATCCAAGTTGCTTCAGATACACTGCTTTTTGAATTTTTTTTTTTTTTTAACACATTAAGTTCATTAAATGTGAGCATTTAATGAACTTCCCTCCATGTGGTTTCAAGCTACCAGGACAAAGCCCACCTCGTCCATACACACACACCCTTAATCTCCTCAGCTCTTCTACTGAGGAATTTGGCCTTCTCTATGACAGGCTACTTTGGGAGCTTTCCCTTCACCAAAACTTTGTAGTAGCCAGATTTCTCCTCATCAATGATAGGAGCAGCTTTGGTCTTATTTTTGGCAACATTTACGCCTGTCTGCTCACTGACCAAGGTCCACAGTTTATCAAGGTTGACAGTTGGGCAGAAGCTCTGGTCCTACCTTAAGTGGTAATGCCTCACACCAGCTTTCCCAAAGTAACCTGGGTGATATCTGTCGAAGTTGGACCTGCAGTGATGTGTGCCACAGCATTACCTCGGCCTCCCGGGGGGTTCCGGTGCTTGCTGATGCGGCCCTGGCCGTGGCTCACATGGCCCCGAAGTTTCTAAGTCTTCCTCAGTTTGGATGGCCTGTCCGCGATCGAGAGGAAAGAGAGCTTGGTTGCTTTTTGAATCTGTCTGTGATGCTGTCACTAAAAATTTTATATGAAGCCACAAGTACCATTTGCTCTTTGTGGTCACGACCATGTTACCTCATTTGCAATATTGCATTTTTAGAGTGATAAATTTAAGTGGCATGATTATAGCGATGTCTAACACTTGCAACTAAGAAGCACACATGAGGAATTTATATTAAATATCTTTACCTTTTTAGAAATCAGTTCTGTTCATGACTTATGTACACATCCCAAAATGAGTGTGACACGTGTCATCTGAGAGACTATTAAGTCTTGACTATAAGAGCAAATACCTTGCATTATGTTTGAGCACACACAATAAAAGCATATATATTTTTTAGCCCTTTGTTTATTCATAGTTAAGCACTAGAGGGAGTGGATTTCACCCAATTCAGGAACTCACTCTTTAGCTTGGGTGTTTCATTTCTTAAAAAGAGCAATGCCCTGTAACAATGCTATATAGGGGCACTGGTAAACTTACAGATACTAAAGTTGTGATGCTAAAACTTGTTTTTATAGAAGTTCCCCTTAGGTAGTACCCACATCCATTGCAGTTCTTTTTGCATGAGTATGGTGTGGCTGGGAATTCCCTAATTCATGCCACTTTGCCTCTTTACTTACAGGGGACAACAGTTTGCTCAGCAGATACAGCAACAGAATCCTGAACTTATAGAACAACTGAGAAATCACATCCGGAGCAGATCATTCAGCAGCAGCACCGAAGACCATTCCTGACTTGACCGAGGACCCTAGCCCAGAATGCAAATGGTTATGGCTCTGAAGCGTTTGCTATAGATAGTGGCCAAAAAACAAAAACAAAAAACCTAAAGAATAAATCTGTCTAGACAATAAGTTTATCACAGACTTGAACATAATATAACACCTTTGTAAATGAATGATCAGTAGCCTTGTTAAGTGCCAGTACACACTGGACAGGGTACCATTTTCAAATCATCATCATGTTTGTACATTAGACTTAATAGCAGGGTATATTGAACAGTAAGGCCGTTGGTGAGTTCTCTAGCTCCGAATTCCCTTAAGCAGACTTTTGAAAGGGGAGGATGACTAAGAGGAAAGGTTTCTCATGCTGGGTTAGAAGAAATGTACTTGCCAGAATGGCTGGAGAGAAATTTGTTATCTAGGTTTAGCTTCAATAATGCTATCAGTAATGAATAGATATCATAGGGGCCAGTACTATCAGTAATGCTGCTTGTTCTGATGTGTGACAGGGAATCGTAGGATCTGGTGGAAAGCAGCATTTGGTGGAAGGGCTGTTTTGAAAAGAATAAATAGATGCTGTGACTGTGTAAAAATTGAAGGTAGGTAGGATGCTCAGGTTTTCTGCATAGTTCTTAACTTATCTTGCCTGCAGTTTTGTATTGATAACATTAGCATGGCCAATTATGCTAAATGCAGAATAAAATACATTTAGAAATCCTTAATGGTACTGCTTAGGTCAGTTGTGTAACTATTCGGTTTAACTAGCACAATTTTTCCAGTGGTGACCTTACCATGGAAACTCTCAAATATATATATATATAAGTAAGCCTATGACTTGGCTCTTGACTTAAGGATTTTCTAAGTGGTGTTTAATTATGTACCCATAAACACTTTTTTTTTTTTAAACTCAGTAATTATTTATGGATTACAAAAAGCATCTATCACTAACAATGCTTGTTCATGTAATCCTCTGCTATAATTTGGTTTGGCATGTTGCTTTTATGCTTAACCTTAATTTGATGCAACCTAAACATAATGGGGGCTTAAAATATTATATATTGAGATTAAAATATATGTTAGTTGGTGAAGAGAAGTGGCATTGTTAGGTATTAATGGCATGGCTCTAGAGTGATGGATGAGACCGTTCTAATTCCAACTGGAATTACTTTTGTTTGTGAATTATATAATTTGTTAAGTTAGGCAGACATGCAAGATTTCACAAGTGTGAGAGAAAACTGAAAAATAAAGTAATATTAAATTAGTAATACTGATGATTAGGGCCTTACTATAACTATTCTCAAAAGATTACTTGTTATCTTGATGTTTAAAAAGCAACTTTTCCTTTCTTTCCCTTTGTGAGATTAGACCAATGGTTCTATAATTTCATTGTAAGAATCACCTGGAGAATTTGTTAAAAATGCAGATTCAGGACCATACTTTCAATTTTTATTTAGTAGGTCCTATAATAAGGAATTGCCATTTAAAGAGTACACCATGTGGTTCTCATATAGATTCAAGGACTCTAATTTAGAGCAGCACTAGCTTAGAGATTTCTCCTCAGTAAGACCAGAAAATACCTAACCTGCCTGGGCTCAGGCTACAACAAAGACCTCTATGAACCTATAGTTCTGGCCAGAGAAGAGCAGGACTTAAATTTTAGGCCTTCTGAATTAAATCTCTTGTATTTCACCTAAACCAACTTAATTTTTCATAAATTAAATTCAGCTCTTAGTGTTCAAATTTTATATAGAATGAAGTACTAATTACATGAAAGTGATGATTATGATGAAAAAATGAAGTTAATCCTTAATTAAAAAATAGTCATTCTTATCCAATGTTGAATAAGAAAGTTTCTAGCATAACTATCTTGAATGCATTAAAAATATTTTCAGATTGATAAAACTGGTAAGCCTCTAACTCACTGACTAGGAAAATAGAGAAAATATAAATCAACCATATCAGAAGAGAAAGAGGAGATACCATTGCAGACACTGTAGATATTAAAAGGATCTTTAGAAAATACTACAACCAACTCTAGGTCCATATATTTAACAACTTGATGAAACAAAACTCATTGAGGAAATAGGCATTTCTTGTAAGATACAAACTACCAGAGCTCACTGAAGAAATAGATATCCTCTAGAAAAGAAAACTATAACCACAAATGATTTCAATGGGGGAATTCTACCTAACACTTAATGGAAAAATAATATTAATTCTGTATAATCTTTTTTAGGAAATAGGAGGAAACACTTCCCAACTCATTTTATATACTTATTACTCTAATACCAAAATCAAAGACATTATAAGAAAAAAAAAAACACTTTAAAACAATGTCTTGATTTGCTAGTATCTGTTGTGAAGGTAGCCATTCATTTTACAAGTAATGAGAATTGATGTATTTATTCCTTTTTACCTTTCCAGTTTGTTTCTTTGCTAATATATCCACCCATAACAAATTCATTCTAGATGATACCTGTCCACTCACCCGGATTTCCATTGGATTCAAACCATTTTTTGCTCATCGAGTACATTCATTACTTTGGAATCACTGCATTTTAAGAAAGTTTTGTGTAGTTGGATTGTGCTAGCTACTCTTAAAATGATAAGGAATGCCCCAAATCTTATTCTTGCTTGTCTGGAACAAGAAGGCATTAAAGTAAATCTTTATATTCATTTTACATAGGAATGATTGACTTCCACTAACCACATTTCATTGTAGTAGTTGTAGCTGTTATGCTATGTTAAACTTAAAATGTCCTTTTTATGCAAATGACATTTTCATTTAATGTACCAAATTGTTTATCTAATTTTTGTAATATGGTTTAAACAGGTCCTTTCTAAGATGACATTATCTAACCTTTACTTAAAAAATGAACATGTGTCTAGATTATTGCTTATAAAAACTTTGTAATTAAATCAAATTATGTAGCAGATTTCAAGTGACCATTATATGTTACTTTTTAAATTGGAAATGAGTAAATAGAAGGTTCAGTCATGAAGAGATGCTTAAAAAACAAAGTACCCAGAATAGCAGCTATAAAATCTTATTCATCATTTAATAAATCTTAGTCTTTTTGGAAGACAGACAGATATTTTACACTTCTTGGACTTTCATTTTGGACCAATTTGTCATTGCAAATAATTATGCATTTAAGAAAAACCAATTTTTGTATTAGACTTAATGTACTCTTACATTTAAGCAATTGTATATACACCCTTGAGTTCCGACTTACCAAATTAAGTTTTTATTTAACAGCATAACCTTTTGTTTTCTTGACAAAATATTGAAACTTGTAGTACATTCATGTTGCAAAGTTGTTTATAATCTTAATTTTCTCACTGTTTGTTCATGGCATAAGTAAATTAGTGTAATTATATGCAGAGATAGAAAGTTTAATAATATTAATACATGATTTAGAGTTCAAAATAAAATACCAGAAGCTAGAAATCCTTCAAATATGCCTATGAAAATAAATGGCTTATTTTTTTAATGGACGTAGAATTAGAAAATTATCAGGCTTCTTTGTTAAAAGTTAACAGAGTAATCAACAATCTAAGGAAAAAAAAACAGTTCTGATCTGCTGTAATTGAAACTTAGGTGTATGGGATTGTATGTATACACAAACAAAGGCACATACCAATACAATAATTTTGAAAACAGCTAGACATATTGTGTTAGCAACTATAAGATTACATGAGGACTATCCCAGCTGTTCTAAACAAACTTTTTCTGTTGCCTGAGGAACTAGGAAAAAAATCTGGGGTTAATTGAAACATTTCTAAATAAAGTATTATAAGAATTCTAAAGTTTTAAGAAACAACTGTATCTTCTAGATCAGATCAGCAAACAATGGCCCGCAGACCAGACGCCTGGATTTGTAAACGCCACTGTGCTCTTTTTGTCTACTGGCTGCTCTCATACTACAAAAGCAGAGTGAAGTATTTTAAACAGAAACTACATGGCCTGCAAAGCCAAAAATATTTAGTATATGGCCCTTTACATAAAAATTTTGCTGACCCCTGTTCCAGATACTTGGTTAGGGACAAATGGCCTCAACTCTAGAGCTTTTTGGAGAACAAAGTCCAATGGTCATTTAAATGAAACAAGATAGAATATGGGTATGAAATGTGCAAATGTTCATTTAGAATAAAACTCACAAGATAAAATCAGTAGATGGTTCTTTTTAAAACAAATATTTAATATTTTAACTTTTACAGGAAGGAAATTTAAATAATACATACTTATTTTGCTGTTGATCATTTTACAAAGGTAACAAAAATACAGAAAGTTCAGTTGAAACCTAATGAACAGCATAACATTGGAAATATTCTTCAGCTTTCCACTTTAATTGCCGAAGATACCACACAGACTTGTGCGATGTCATCGTATTCATATGTTCTCTTTAAAAATGTGTCGGTTAGTCTTAAGCCGGAGATGCTCTATTGAGAGAAAGATACAGGCCTAAGTTTTCATTCATTGGTAATTACCAGAGAGAATATGGAAATAGTACATGACTATGGGTTAATAGCCCCCAAATACTGAATTTATTAAAAAGAGAGCATACTTGCAGTCCCTGTACTGAAGACAGTAGAGTAAGGGCAAGGCAGAGAGAGGAACTTGGATGTAACTTTCCAAGCTGTCGTCCTGAAATGCCGCACCAGTGGATGGAATTGGTATTGCACATTTCCAAAACCAGATCCATAGTCCTTTCACTGCTGGAGGAATCAGAAAAACAGGAATAAATCTTGTTCCTTTCACCAAGAAGTACCTGAGTATTCCAATATTGTCAGTGAATTTGTTTTCTTGGTGTCCAGGAGAATAGAAGCCAGAAACAGAAATGAAAATATTTTTATTTCACTTAAGAATCAGGAGAATAAAAGGAGATGGCATCTTCTAGGGTTTAAAGTGGCACTGAGACTAATTTGCCTGTCTGGATGTTGGCCTTCTGATTCTATTACTGAACACTGGCTCCCTGCTGCTGATCTGTTAACAGCTTTGCCATTTCTCTGGGAGACTTCCAGACATCTGTGTCTAATCTGGTTGCTATGCATTCTTCCTATTTCTGTTAGATATTCCACAGGAAAGAGAACGATGAACTGAGTCTGGTCCAGCTTTTGCTGTTTAATGTTTCTTTACCATGCAGATAACATAGGAAATGACTGACAAGGTTCATGAGAAGTAAATACTATTCAGTTTGTTGTGTTAACATGAAAAGCTTGCTTCTGCTTATAATTCATATCACCTTAATAATTAAAATATCGGCTTAAACATATTAAGTTAAAAAAACCTTTTACTTGTAAATCTGCATTATTAAAAAAAAAAACAACAAAGGTCATAATGAAAAATAGTCTTACTCTACCACAATTCAGGACTACTTTCAAGTCTTTTAGTTTTTTTCTCTCAGAATTGGCTGCATATGTTAAAATACTTATTTAAATTTTAACTTTAAATTTATTGATTTTTAGACATAATGATTTAATGATATTTAGCTATTATATGTCTCTGTCTCCCCAACAAAAATTTGAAATGCCCACTATGTGGCACAGACCAAGTTAGATGCACTACATGAATTTTCTCATTACATTTTGCAAAAATCCAATAGGTATGTTAAATGTGTGTGTGTGTGTTGGGACATGAGGTAAATCCCATTTTTATAGATGAGGAAACTGAAGATCTAAGAAACAAGTGCTTTTTGGAAAAGAAACTTATTTGAATCACCAAAAGTTAAAAGTGAACACCAAAAGAAACTGAATTTACTTTTTACAGCACTTTGTCACTTGGTCAATAACTGATTTGTTGTACCTCAGAAAACTCAAAATAAAAAAATCCAAAAGCAGACCGTAAACGCACAGGGTCTTTACCCTGTGTGTGATGTTCGCTGAGCTCCTATGATGTGGCAGGCACTGTATTTACAATGCAGGGTTAAGACATGATCCCTTCTCCTGAATAATTCATAATCTAGTGAGGAAGGGACTAATAATCGTAGCAATATGTGAGTGTCACTAAAAAACTATATTAAAATTTGCTATGACTCAACAACAAAAAAATCCAATTAAACAGTGGGCCGAAGACCTGAACAGATACTTCTCCAAAGAAGAAATACAGATGGCCAATAGACATACAAAAAGTGCTCAAGATCACTAATCATCAGAGAAATGCAAATTAAAACCACAAAAAGATATCACCTCACACCTGTCAGAATGGCTGTCATCATAAATCGAAGAACAAGTGTTGGTGAGGATGTGGAGAAAAGAGAATCCTCATACACTGTTGGTGGAATTGCAAACTGGTACAGCCAATATGGAAAACAGTCTGGTGAGTTCTCAAAAAGTTAAAAATGGATCTACCTTTTGACTCAGCAATTGCACTTCTGGGTTTTCATCCCAAGAAAACCAAAACAATAATTCGTAAAGATCTATGCACCCCTATGTTCATGGCAGCACAATTTATAATAGCCAAGATGTGGAAGCAACCTAAATGCCCATTGACAGATGATTGGGTAAAGAAATTATGGTTCATATATACAATGGAATATTATGCAGCTTTTAAAAAAATGAAATCCTACCATTTGCAATGACATGGATGGACCTAGAGGTTATTATGCTAAGTGGAATAAGTCAGACAAAGAAAAATACCATATGATTTCACTTATATGTGGAATCTAAGGAACAAAAAGAACAAACTCATGAAAAACAGACTCACAAATACAGAGGACAATCTGGTGACGGACAGAGGGGAGGGTTTCGAGGAGCTAGGAGAATGGGGCAAAGGCTTAAGAAGTACAAATTAGTGGTTGATAGGTGGTCACAGGGATGGGGAGCATAGCATAGGGAATGCAGTTAGCATTAATATAATGGCTAGGCAGAGAGCCAGAGAAGAGAAAGAGCAATTAGGGGGATCATTTTATAAACTATATAAATGTCTAACCAATGTACTATCCATTGAAGCTAATAAATTTTAAACAAAATTTGTTATGACAGAGAAAAAGGTGATTAACTGTGCGTGGGAGGTTCTAGGTAGCTTCATAGGGGAAGTAGGTATTTTTATAATTTTGAAGAATAACTATTTCCTATCCCCCTCTAATATTGTAAGGTTGGAATGGAAATGGAATTAAAAAGAATTATACATTCAGACTATGAGGGTTGGGATTCATTATTACAATATTATCAAAATGCCCCAACAAATAATAGATACCAAGTAGTAAAAGAAGGAGTAGCAAAAGTGATAGGATTGAGATTTGACCCTAGGTTTTTCTGACTTCAAAGCCCTGTGCTCTTTGCTTCTCAATAGCTACATAATACTCTCACTTAATTATCAAAGTCCTATTTTCCAATCTATGATTATCCCTTTTATTAAATTCGTAACCAATTTATACTTTCTTAATACTAAAGATACAGCTCAGGTATAGCATGGCTCAAAAAAATATACCTTATTACATTAAATCTATAATGTATTATTCTATAAGAACCTACTAGTTCATGCTTTAGTAATGTGAAGTAAGAGGGAAGTGTGAACAATGAAAAGTATATGGGCTTTGAGGTCAAATACACGTTTCAAATTCTGGCTCCATCTTTTCTAGCTCTCTGACCTTGAATAAGTCACTTAACCTCTACGTTAGCTTTCTCTTGCATAGAACGTGAATAATACCTACCTCATAGGGTATGATGCATGAGTATAATCAAATACAGAAAGTGTCTAATATAGTAAGACCTCAAAAATATGTAATATACAGCTACCAGATAAAGGACTTTACAATGTTCAACATCAACATCAGAGAAGGCTATATATTAAGAGGAAACTTAAAAGAAGACAGTATTATTTAAAAGATTTTAAAACTTTCTTTTAGGTAGATGAGGAAGAAAAGACATCCATCCACAAACATTGGCATTACCTGCAGTTTGTTATTTTACAGGTAATATGAAAAGGTTCTTCTAGGTTTACAGTATCTGGGATTGCCTCCAAAGACAACCTAACATCTCCATAACCTGGAGCCTAAAAGAAAAAACAACACAGTTAATATCTATTATAAAACCTTTCCATTTTAATGACGGTGCCACACCAATACATTCACGCAACAGTTGTGGGGTCTCCAAGCTGATATTCTGAGAAAACATTTTTTGGTCATTTTACTGTTCTTCATCCTAACTTTCTTTGCTGCTACTACCTGCAAAACAGCACTATAGACCCTGACTGTTTTCGCTATAATTACTCTGTTCAGTAGAGTTAAAATGAGTCTAACAAGTAATTATCAGTAAAGAAACTTCAGGAGGTCTGAATCTTAAAGGAATGTTTTCCAAAGATACTGTAGCTTATACATACATAACTCTATAAATAGGTAAGATTACTGCCTAAACAGAAATAGAGGATGATCACTTTGAAATGATCCAAGAAGAAAATCATGTCTATTCACAAGACATATCAGCAGGGATGGACCATAGAAATACCAAAGTCTGGAACATGCCATGGCAGGATGATAGTTAATTGCTATATTTAAACATAGGTCCAGTGATACTAGACATATTGCGGTGACTGCTTTGTAAGTTGTATAAATGTCTAATCACTATGTTGTACACCTGAAACTAATATAATACTGTATATCAACTGTAATTTAAAAATAAAAAGGCCGTGATAATATTTTTGTTTCAAATTGTTAAACAGTAAAAGAAAAGTAAATTTTAGAATGTATCAGAATAGATAATATTTAGCACAAAAGGAGGAGGATTCTGTAGCATATTCTAACTAGCACAAGAAAAAGAAGACTGGTAGCCATCCCTACTCTCAGAGCAGAAATACAGATAAAATATCCTACCAGTGCTTATAAGGTAACTTTAGTGGGACTCGCCTTCTGGGTTTCAGATGACTCGGATTTTAAACATCTTTAAAAAAAAGGTATGAACTGAGTATGTGACTGTAGTAAGAGACATTGCAAAAAAAAAAAACCAAAAAAACAAAAAACCAATATAGTGGAACACAGATGAACAGTGAGTATAAATTACCATAGACGGGAACAATTGATAAGCAATTATTTTAATTTCTGTCTGGTAAAGTAAAAACAATGTTTTAAGGATAAGTTAACATTTGAACATTCTTCATTAATTTCAATACCAATTTTCTACCTAGAGATCAGTGAAATTATTAGTCTTTTATCTCTAGTAATATTAATGCCTTTTATAGTGGTCTGATTTTCAGTGATAGACCTAGGAAAATTTAAGTTGTTCTAACTACCTACCACTCCCACACCAAAGCCCCCACTAGTTTTTTCCAGACTCACCATTCTTTGAAGTTGGCTGGTCTGTAATCTTCCCCTTTCACCTAGATTTGTTTTCCACACTATATCCAACTTTCCGATTACTGTTACTCCCTTAATAATGCCTGCTTTTTCTGCAAACTCTTTCTTCGGTTTTAGACAGTACAAGTACTGGCGTGTATCCATTGGCTGCAAATATGTTCTTGTCCCAAACGTAGTTACACTGAGAGGAATGGAGATAGAGATGGAGATTATTCTCTAGCATCTTTTAAAAGAAAAACATTGGTTGTGATTGTTCTCTTTGATTTACCATCCAAAAATCTGAATGATTTACCATCCAAAAATCTAGAACAGACCAGTTCAGTGGTTTCTACATAATTGAAAAGAACCTGTACTAAGAGGATTTATTTTTCTTTAAATTTGTTCAGTTGATGTGGACAATCTTGAGGTTCTTTATAATAGAATGCATTATATTACCTAAAATATTGAATATGTATCAATTAACTAAAAAAATGCAATAGAAATCACAACTTTAAGTATTCTTTCCTTTATAATTATCAAAAAAATAGTTAAGAATAAAGAGAAATATAACATCATAAACTAAGTAATCATTTTCACAATGAACTAAAATATCAGGAAGAGAATGGAAAATTGTCTGTCCTAGTGGGGTCTGGGAGGCTACGAATTTTTCTGTATCTAACCATAATAAAATAAAAGCAAACTTTTCATTTTTTATTAAGAAAGTCAGGTACTTTCTCCAGCTATTACCTTTTATCCATATTAATATAAACCCTACATTTATTTCTTCTTCTAAATTACTCATAGAAAGACATGTATTTCATTTTTACAAAATATTAAATCACCTATTCCTAAGCCCACTCCTTTTGATGTTGAGAGGAATATTTCTTAAAATTTATCCTCATCCTTACCCTTTCTAACTTTTCCATCATTCCTTCTTATGCCTCAGTTTTATCATTTGCAGGATAAAATGAAAGGTTCCATATTTACCTCACTGAATTATTATAAAAATTCAAAAAACAAGTGATTTAAAGAGTAAAACACAAATGCAAACAATTAGGATCTTTATTTTTACGAATAGGTAGATAGTACAAAATATTTTTAGAGCAGTGAAACTATTTTGAATAATACAATAGTTGAATACATGTCATTACATTTGTTAAAATCCATAGAATGTATAACACAAAAAATGAGCCCTAATGTAAACTGTGGATTTCAGTTAATAATAAGTATATATATTGGTTCATCAACTGTAACAAATGTGCCACATTAAAACAAGATGTACATAATAGGACACTGTTAGTGGGGCCCAGATATGGGGAAACTATGCTTTCAGATGAATTTTTCCATGAACATAAAAGTTCTCTAAAAAAAATAAAGTCTATTAATTAAAAACAAATTATAAATCCTCCAAGAGTAATGGATGTTAGAAAGTTCATACTTTTTAAAATAAGAGCAAACACTTGATAATTAATATTTACCATTCTCCAGCTTGGTTGACTGAATTTAATTCTGCTACGTTGTACATGATAGATGGTTCCAGTGAAACTTTTTCCATAAACATGGGTGAGGTTGTAATATTCTGAATCTGGGCTTCGAGAAATACTTCATCGGTCTGAGGATATGAAAAAAATATCCACCAAAGTATGATGGTATTTAAAATATTAACCTCAAAAAAATATCTGATCTATACAAAGAAAAAATATTAATCACAAATGTGATTAGTTCATGCCTGCAAATCAAAGTTATCATAATTAATGCAAGAAAAGAACTCTTCACCCTAACATAATTAACAGGGGCAAGGTCGTGTTAGTCAACTGATAATTTGTAAACAATGGATAGGGGATAACTATAATATTTTTTGTATTAACATCCAAAAATATTTAACTGAAATTTCATTCACAAATGTCACAAATTTCATCCACTGGAATAATCTATTTTATATAATCTTATAGGATTTAACTTTAATTAAAACAATTTGTTAGTGGTCATTAGTAATTTCTTGTTTCATTTTAAATGTATTTTTAGGGCTAAAAAATATGTGAATTACACCTGACAATCTTAGAACTTTTAAATAAAACAAAAGGTATTTTGTAGCTTTAATGAAGATTTGAAAACTGATGCTATTCAGCAGTATTTCAGTCAATGAGTAATTTAAATAAGCACATTTAAAAAATTTTTTAATCCCTGATTGTTTATGTTAAACATCCTTTTTATACTATTTGGTTATTATTTTTGTGTGTGTGTAATTAAAAGATAACATAATTTGGTTCATTTTTAAACTAACCTATATAAAAAATGATGTACTAAAGATATTCAAGAATTAATTTGTTCAAAAGTTTCACAGTAATATATATACATATAGAAACAAAACAAACTATGACCAAAATAATTTGGCACTTATAAGGTTTTTTAACAGTAAATCCAGGGAAATGAAAATCCTTTGCAAAAATAAAATGATGACGTTATAATCTAATGTATTAGTATCTAAAATAAAACAAATTCTTTAGTCCTTGGCACATGTTCTCAAATGAAAATAGAAATACAATGACATATCTGTTTAAAATATACCATTTAAAAGCATTATTCTTACTTTTCCTCAAAAAAAACCAAAAACAATAAATATATCCCATCAATCCATTGCTTTAAAAATAACCATAGACCCACACTTCAATTTTAAAATGCAATTTTCTGCATAAATTTAGAAAGGTTTTAGATAAAAGAAAAACAAGCAGCATAATGGAAAATTAAGTTAGTTTGAACAGTTAGTATAAAATAATTTGACATTTGAAAAATTAAGAATTCAATGCTATGGCAGTTACTGTTGTTATTATATATGTAATGTAACACTGCATAAGCAAATACTGCTTATATTAAATAAAAATTTGAAAATGATTTTAGCCAACTTGGGAAAATTTCATTTTCTTCTGTTTACTATTGTCAAAGGGCCATCTTTACCTGACCCAGACTTAAAACTAAAACCATAGAGCATTTGCAGATAAATTTCACCTAGATTACTCCAAGAATTGAAGTATAGTAGGGTATTTTACAGTAGGATGTTAAAAACCCCATAGCTATTTTAAACAAGGTTAACATGACTTTTTAAAAAAACACCTAAGGGAAAAACACTAAAAATGAGAATAGTTTCAATTTGACAATTTAATCTCTGATCTATTTTTCTCATAGAATAAGAAATCAATATAATATAAAAAGTACAAAAAGTTATACACATCTTTTTGAAGTCAAATAGGTGTTATTCATAACTAACTTTGTTTTTCCACTATGTTTTGTAAAGAAAGATTAGTCAGAGAGAAAAAGTGGTAAGTAAGAATATAAATTTATAATAAAAAATCAAATTACCACAGAACTGAGGTCACTCTAATGGAAAAATAAAAAAGAAAAATTAGAAAAATCAGAATTAAATGTTAAAGAAAAAGAATAACTAACTTTAAAATAAAATGCATTTCTGCATTTTTTTAAATTTACTAAACAAGACAGCATTAGTAAAACAAGAAAGTAAATAGAAAGCAACATAAATATGACAAATCATTTTTCTAAAAAGGTGAAACTGCTAAGGTTAAATAACTATAGAAGAACACTACAGGTGAATATTTAAACAGAAGCAAGTATTCAAGGGTACGTAAATTATATCCCATGCTTTCTAGTTCTATAAATTCTTTACCTACATTGTAATTACTCATTGGTTACTTAAAATGTATATGCACTATCCTTCACACTCAGATATACTGCAGAACTTCTCCTAAATTTATCTAATAATGGAATCCTTTATTAGATACGACCACGTTAGGTGATTAGGGTTCAATGGATCACATTTCAGGTGGGCTAGACCATCTCAGACAATTGAGAGTTTATTCTCTTCTTGTTAATAGATTTCATGGACTTTTTTTTCATATATATTTTAAAGCTACGTGTTTATCAAGGGCCACTGCAAATGTCCTTCTTTTGTCAAACACATAGCTGGAAATCATTTCACCTTTCTATGTTCCCAGAGTATTTATATACCTCGTGATCTAGTGGGATAGGGGTGCTTATGTTATAGTTATGTCATGCCAGTCTCACCCACTAGATCCAAGTTACTTCTGGATTGAGAAGATGTTCAGTTTCTATACATCTTTCTTCAGTACCTGGCATGGAGCCCTGTACCCAGCAGGTGACCAGTGTTTGAATCCTAGCTTCTAATATCATCAGTTTTCTTGCAAGGCTTTCCTATTTTAGAAGACTACAATGAAGTTTCTCATAAAATTCATTTTCCTTTAGGTGATTCACATATTATTAGAATTCTTAGAAACAGCATACAAAAATGTTTGCAACAGATGTAGGGCTAATTATAGTTGTGTAAGGACTATGGCACAGAATAGTAAATATCACCTACAGATGTTAGTGTGGTTTACTAACTCCTATAATTTCCCTGAATTTCGTAGTTGGGGTCAACAGAATCTGCCTCATGCTACAGGCTGAACAGTATTTGTTTGCCTAATAGGTATTACTGAATATTTTAGAGAGGCCCTAAATCTTACTTGTTTATTCTTGGTTTTTAAAAGAGTTGTCTATTTTCAAAAGTTCAGAATTTTACTAAAATTTTTATTGAAGTCTGTTGGCAAAGTTTAAAAATTATGTCTATATGTGATTTTAACTGGAAAAGCAAAATTGTTACTATGATAAAAATAGATTATATATAAATGAGTAAAGACTAAGAATATGGATTAATAAAAAATCAATTACTTTTTGGTGTAATGAAATTGTGGGTTTTTTCTTTCTTGTGGGGGAATACATCATTTTTAGAATATTATTCATGGAATAGCTAGCAATTTAAAAAATTCTTTGCAAATCACTCTAAATATTAGTGTAAATTTTTGGTACCAAAAATGTACCAAAACATTTTCAACAAAGAAAACCTAAAACACCTTATTATGTGCACTCCTAGGAGCCAATTATAGCAAAAATGAGACCCATCTACTTACCTATTTATTTTTAATTTTCTAACATATCTATTCTAACAGAATAGTTACCAATCTCCCTTCATAATATGAATGCTTTCCCAACAAAATGATAAGACTAAAATTTACCAAGCTGAATAGCTATACTATAATTAATCAACAGTACACTATTAATAGCAAAAAAGGTAGAACAAATATGTAGCATCCCAACTCTTCTACCCACCAAAGAATATGTTAACTCTTTAAACATCTAGTAATCTCCTTGATGAGACTACACCTCCCATCATATATGTATGCTCTTCACTATAACATTCCATATGCGTTTGCAAATCTGCTTGGAATGCCTTCACTGTTCTGACACTGATGTTTCCAACATCCACTGTTTCCAGACTGTTTCCCAGCTCTTTCATGAAGCTTTTTCAGATTACTCCAAAATCTCACCTCCAGAGTTCCTGTAGCATATCTTTTTATATCATTCTCTTTAGACTCACTATATAATATGCTAGGTAGTTTTGTTATTTTATGCCTTTTTTTTTTCTCCTTAAATAGGTCTTCACTGGAGGTTAGGTTTCTTATCTTAGATATCTCAGTTTGCCTAGTTCTAGAACAAACTTTATACTGAATAAAAACTCGGATGCTGAAAGTAAAAATATCTACCAAATATAACACGTGACTGCAAATTTCTGATTATCATCTGGTTTCAGAGTAATAAAGATATAATTTTCATTTCAAAATATTGTAGTTGAATATCTTTGAATTCATCACTGTGATATGAAACACGTGATTTTTAGGAAGTAGGTACCCATTAGGAAATCTGATTTTTCTGGTGTTCTAGAAGCCAGAATTAAATAAAATTTTGTAAAAGAAATTCAAGCAATAAAACCTTTCTCCAATGGCTAATTCCATTTTATCTCTTTTGTTAGGATAGAATACAGATTATCTTTTATTCTAAAAGTTACTTCTATAATATTGCCAAACTTGTTTCTCCCAGGTTGTTTCAAGCCATTCACCTAACCAGCTGGCAAACTGACATCTCAGGACAAACAAGTTAATATGCTGAGCTCTACTTGTCAATGTATTTCCATGTAAACATTAAATCTTTTTTGCAGTATTAGATCTACTACAATTTTTGTAATAACAGAACAATATTGTAAATACTCAACAGATTGCTAATGTTTTTAGAAAGGAACAACAACCATTAAATGGAATTATAAGGCAACATTTAATGAAAGAGGTGAAAGCCTCAAAAATTAATAATGAGAATAAAAATCGAGTCATACTGATTCCATGTAAATTGAAAACAGCAGATTAAAAGAGATCCACAATGAAATTATTTACTTTTGATTGAACTTTATGATCATTTTTCACAAGTAATTTGCAATTTATTTCACTAAAGAATGTAATACATCAGAATTTTAATCAAAGATCTTAATGTTTATCTGAAATCACATTAGGTGCCCAACACTTACCTCTGCATTGTAAAATTTGGTTTTGACATCCAGTGGTTTGAGAACCTAGTTGAATAAAGCATATTAATCAGAAATTATTGTCATTTGACCACTGATTTTTATTTCTTTCTTTTAAATAAAGAAAGAAGGCTTAAATTTATCAAAGGCATTTTCCAATTTTAATTGTAAAATTCTTTTCTAATTTGGTACATAATATTTCCTCGAAAACAAAACAAAACAAAACAACAACAACAAAAAAAAAACAATCCTAAATGCATTTTTTAAAAAGCAACCATCATTCCTTGATTGGATGATAGTTACATGGGTTTTACTTCATCACGTTTTGCTCAACACATTTTTTTCTATATTTCACACAAAAAAAATGTTTACCAAAACAAGCAACTGAAGCTCCTTTTATTTTCTTTTAGAAAGCATACAAAATGTTAAACAAATGAGCAATATAGGAAAGCAATAGCGAAATTTTTTCCTATTGATAGTACTTTCTTTTACAGAAGAATGAAAATATAGATAGCGTCATACTTAGATCTACATATGGATTCATATGGTAGTCTCGTCTCCCCACCCACACACATATGCATGTTAAACTGGTGGTTTTTAACTATTTTTGATCAATGACTTTGAAAACTGTGTATAAATACAAAATTCTACCTACAGTTTCTGTGACTCATGCAGTCCCTGATGAAGCTTGGTCAACTCAGCCCAAGTCAATAATCTCTCATTTAAATATTTTTTTAGAAATTTGATAGAATTTACACTTATTTTTTTCTGGACTTTACACTCATTTTTTCCCCTTTCTAGGTTCTTATGTGTTTTGTCAAGTCATAAAAACAAAACATTTTTTTAAATAAAAATCTTCAAGTTTCATTATAAAAAATTACATTGGTAATAATAATTTCTGTTTTCATTTAACTTAATTATTTCTAATTTTAGATTGCTAGCAATATGACAAATCCAAAAATATTAAGCTCTTTATTTAAAGGAGCCTTTTTTCACTGTATATAAGTAGAAATAAGTGTACACTTCTAGGAAAAAGAAAGGCATCTAAAAACCATTTACCGTTGTCATATTCAATACCTGAAATTTGAAGAATTTTCTAAAATACATTTTTTCTCCGCCTTGAGTTGTATAACTCACTGCACACACCAAGCTGAAACAGAAAGATAGCTTAACGATTCTGAATAATTTTCAATTTTGTTTCTTAACAGTAAATCTAATACACTTCAATTCCATCTACAAATCTGGAAAATATTTATACCAATCATGTGAAAGTGTAAAATGAACCTGGAGCAGGAAAAAAAAGTTCCTGTAGATGCAGATATAATTACACGAACAAGAAAGCTCTGATTAGTAAAATGAGATATACAAATTTTGGAGTGGGAAATCTGTACCTTTTCCTTCAAAAGGTGAAATATATTCCAAAATAAATTTGAGAATAACCAAATAGTTGAATGTAAAAAGTAAGTTCATATAAACTAAAAGAAAATACAAATTTAAAAAAAATTCCAGGATGGGGAAAGAGTTGATAACATAAATGCAATGAACAAGAAAAGATTCTCAAAAACTTTTAAATTGGATAAATCAAAGACACTAAAACAAAATAAAAAAGCAGATAAGAAATGGGCAAAATACGAAATGGTTAGATTCTTAATAAACAAAGAATTCTTGTTAGTCAATATGCAAAACATTCATATCTCACTCAAATTAAGAGGAAAGGAATACATAGATAAGTTGTAATACCATAATTGGCTAACAAGAATGTGAAAATGTTCAGCTTCACAAGTTATCAAGGAAACAAATTAAAATAATGAGATAAGATTTTTCCATCTAATAAGATTTGGCAAAATTCTTTATAAGTTATATCAGCATTGGTGAGGGTTTAGAGAAACTCTCTTTACACTGCTAGTAGTTACAAGAAAGTAGTTACAAGAAAACAATTCTTCAGTAAGAGAACCTTAAAAATGCTTATATACTCCCATAGTAAACCTGCTTCGAGCTATCTATCATAAGGAGATATTAAGGGGTTCATTATGGTGTTATTTATAATAGTGAAAAATTGGAAATAAAGTTTAATATTAGAGTAAACAAATTAAAGTAAATGGTCCTAGTGTGTCAGATAAAGCCATTTAAAAAATAATGTTTCAAAGAATACTAACTCAAGTGGGAAAATGTTCACAGTGAATTGAAGAAGATAAAACCATAGGTAATATAATAAAACATTTGTAAAATACTATGCAAATTATATTATGTTATTGATATGCACATACAAAGACTGGAAAGAAATACACCAATATTTTAATAGTGGTTATATGAGGTAGTGACATTGTAGGCAATTTAATTTTTCCTTCATACTTATGGCTAGTACTAAGCTAGATGCTAGGATGTAGTTGATCAAAACACAATACCTGCTCTCAAAGTGCTCACAGTAGGAAGCATCATAGCAAGGTACAGGTTTTGAAGTTACATTTAGATTTGAGTTCTATGCCATTATAGATATTCCATTCTACAAAAGTGTCATTTTCTGTAAAATGGGGATTTTATACATTTAATATTTCAATAAACTCAATTTCAACAAATATTGGCCTCTGTTTTCTGCTAGATCCTGGGAATATAGCAGACTTCATGAAAATCATACTTTAATATGGATGTTAGGCACTCAATAAGTAATTTAAGTACAAAAGACAATTTAAAAAATAAGTTGTAGGTGCTACAGACTATACAAAAAGGTTGACTTAATCAAGTCTAGAGGTCTGGAGAGTCTCTTTGAGGAAGACATGCTGAATCCAAGATATGAAGAAGTAGAAGTAAACTAAACAAAATGACACAGGCATCCCTTTGTAAGGAAAGAATACATTTCAAGTCATGGAGTTCAGAGGTAAAATAAGTCCAATATGACTGCAGTGTAGAATGGGAGAGAAGAGTGACAAAAGGTGAAGCTAGAGTAGCCAGTAAGGATTAGGTTGGGGAGAACTTTGTAAAATCTATACAAAGTTAGAATTTTCGAAGGGTAGTGAGTGGTCACTGAGGAGTTAAGTGACTTATCTAAGATCACACAGTTAATAAATGATGAAGCTGAAATTTAAACTGTAGAAAATTTGACTCCAAATCATACCAATTACAGAATATATATTTAAAAATGCCTTCAACAGAGCCTGTCACCAAAATAAACTGATTGAACAATAGCTAATATTTTATACTTTAACATTATATAACACTTAAAGAAAAGAAGCAAAAATTGTGATATAAATGGAGATGAAGAAGAAACACATCTGAGTTAAGAACTGATAGGATTTGTGAACTCATTTGATGTGAGGGTGGTAAAGCAGATGGAGAAGTCTAAAATTACTTTAGATGTTGAAATGTTCACATTTGACTAGACTGAAAAAAAAAAATACAGCTTTCACATTCGAATCCATACAAAGGCCAGGAATACAGAATTTGAGATTGTCTTCTTATAGCTTGTCTTACTTTGGTTCTGTATTTCTGAGTTCTCAGGGTAGAGTGCATATATATAGTTAAACACAGAGTACAGAACTGAAAACTTATGAATTTAAAAGTAAATGCTATTAAAATCAGTTGTTATTATTTCACAAAATAATAAACATACTTTTAGAGTGCTACCTGGGTTGTAAATGATTGCAAGGTTTTTTATTTTTTAGATAAGATTGTAGATGCAAAAATGAAACGTGATAAATAAGGATAAATTAAGATTCTTTTCCCCTACCAAATATTCCATTTAAAGTTTGTTTCTAGCAAACATGTAAACAAACATGAAACATAAAATTCCTTCTGAAGTAAGTTCTTAGGTTTAATGATAACTGGAAATAAAGCAAAAGTTGCAAATAAATATACAAGTAAAAAGCCTTTGAGAAAATGTAAAATTAATCCTTACATGTGTGTTCCAATTTCCTTCACTTCATGGTGTATGACATCATCAATACAACAATCGGGTTTAAGTTCAGCCACTGCAGCATTGGAGGCTGAAAGATTTAAACGCTGAGAGCTTGTCTGAAGATCAGCCTTGAAAGAAAGTAGTAAGAAAAATCCAAATGAGATTGGATGGAAACAATAGGGGAACAGCAACAGAGAACTAGAATGAAAAGGAAGCAACACTTCTCTGTGTAAATCTTTCTGTACAACTCTGATGCTTAGAACCATGGCAATGGTCCACAGTCACATGGACATAAAAAGTAAATAAAATCAACCAAGTAGTAGGGGGAATGAAAAGTTAAATACAAAAGGCTCACACTGCTATAGAGGGTTTTCCTGATTAGGTAAACCAAAGGACCTCAAACTGCATTCCAAAGAATGCAAAGCCACCAATAGTCTTCATCTATACAAAAATACTATAAAAAGAAACATGAGAATTTAAACAATTCATTGATAAAAATTGCCAACCCAAAAGTGAAAAAAAGGGAATTTTAAGAAATTGCCACCCAAAACCAACTGCAAAACAGAAAAAAACTGCAATACTCAAATTGAATTAAATACCCTTAAAAAACATTTGGGGATATGAAAAAACACCTTGAATTTAAAATTTCAAAACTAAAGCAAAAATTAAAACAAATTAAACAAATTGAACTCAAAAAGATAAAGACCATATCAGAAACAAAGACTAAATTGTAAGGCATCCACAGAAAGATAGATTTGAATAAAAACATGGTAAGAAGCACTAAAGAAAACCAGATAAAAAAGAACCAGTTTACATACAGAGTTTGTAAATGATAAACAATGAAAACTTTCCGGAAATAAAAGATTTGAATCTATAAATTGAAAGGGTCTACTTGGTATCAAGAAACCAATTCTGAAGCCTACAGAAAAAAACTGCCAGGGCCTGCAAAAAAAGTTATCAGATAACTTACAGAGCAAGAGAATTAAACTGGCATCAGTCCTCTCAACATATATAGTTAGGTAATAAAGGAGTCGCATTTTCAGAAAACAAAAAGAAAATGTAAAAAAAAAGGATTTTAGCATTTTCAGAAAACATAAGGAAAGGATTTTGTATCTAGCAAAACTGTCCTTGCATAAAAAATGTCCTTGCATAGGAAAACACTTTTGAACATGCGAGGACTCAGAGAATACTATATCCAGAGGCATGTTCTGAGCCATCTACGTGAGAACTCCCCATCCAATCGATATGCAAAAAAAAAGGTAGAAAGATATGAGACAGAGAAAAAAGAAAGTAGTATAAGCAAAAGATGGGAGTTAAAGGATGCTATTAAAGACTAAAAGGTCTATAATAAGCAGCTAAGTATGAAAACAGGGAAAGAAAAAGGATTATAAAAGGCAGAAACACAAAGGTAACAACTAGAACAAAAATACAACCTTTCTAAACACCCTCAACAAAAAAACATTGAAAAAATAAATGAACAATGAAAACACATTGCGTGGAGAAAAAAACATTGCAGATATAACATGATATGCTTAATATTTAAATGTAAAATCATGTGGCATAGTTGAAACCAAGTACCTCAAACTTATCAATATATGTGAATGAATTTAATTCAGCTATTAAAAAATTCAATTTGGCTCACAAAGCAAGACCCAGTTATATGTCATATAAAAGAGACAAAAACAAAATGACTCAAAAGCTAAAAATAAAAAGACAAGCAAAGGCATACTAGGCAAAGAGAAACTGTAAGAAAATGGGAGTAGTGATTCTAATATCACAACTACAATTTAAGTAAAAAAATATTAAATGTAGCAAAGGGGGATACTTTTAGTGCTAAAAGCCACAATTCACAATGGAGAATAAGTATAAATATGTATACACCAAATGGCACAGACTTTATAAAGAAAAAAGTATAAGATATAAGGATATATAAATAAAAACACACTAATCATTTAAGGTTAACAGGCCACATGTGGTACAAGACAGACCAAGTTGACAAAAAAAAGTAAGTAAAGATATAAAAGATCTAACAACACAATCAATAGGGTAAATAGTATAGATATACATATCCAGCTGATAACAGAAAATATAACTTCTCAATTATACATGGAATAGTCATTAAAAATTAATATTAGGTTACAAAGAAAACATTGGTAAGTTCTGTAAATAGAAATATAAGAACAACAGTCTGATTACAAAACAATAAAACTACTAATTATTAATTTAAAAAACCCATTTCAACCTGAAAAACCTTCTATTAAACAACCCTTGGGCAGAAAGAGAAATACAAAGAAAATTACAGAATTCTTTATAAAGTAATCATTATGAAAATGATACAATCAGAATCTGTAGGATATACCTAATGCAGTGAATTAGAAGAAAATTCACTTTTATCAATGGAAATAAAAGAATAAAAATAAACAAATTAAATCCCTAGCTAGAAAGCTAGAAAAAAGAACAAAGTAAATAATCAGAAGCACAAGGAAAAAGATAATTAAAAGCAAAAATTAATGACGCAGAGAACAGAAAAACATTTGCTATAAGGTGATAAAAAAGTTTTTTAAAAACAATATACAAACCAATAGCTACCTAAATTAATCAAGAAAAAAGAAGCAAAAAAATTCAAAATAAGAAATGACCAAAGGAAAATAATACTGATACAGAAGAAAATTTAAGAAACTACGTTGTTGCAGACCTGTATGCAAATACATTTGAAAATCTACATAAAATGGATCATTTCCTAGAATAAAACAGTTTAACAAAATTTACACCATTAGAGATAGAAAACTTAAACAGACTAACCTCCATAGGAAAAAAGTGAAAATGCTATCAAGTAGTTTCCCCCACAAAACAGCACCAGAACATATGATTTTACAGGAGAACTCTACAAGCCCTCCAAGGACCAGATAGTCTAAATGCTTCATATATTGTTCCAAAACATTGAAAATGAAGGAAAATTTCCCAAATCTTTCATTTAGGAACTATAATATGGATACCTGAAACTTGATAAATAAACATAAAAAAGAAAAATATAGGCCAATATAATGCTGTACTTCTTATATTGTCTTAAGTGATTCTGATGTAAATAATTTAGATCTTAAGATCTATAAAAAATGTATATCATGAATCTGAATATCTATTTGTGACTAAGATACTTTTGTTGGGCATTGTGCTGCTCAATAAATATTAGCTGTTGTTATTTCAAACACCATTGCCTTTATAGAAACTGAAACTAAAGCCAATGGAAATATACATTTATGTTATTATATTATTTGCTTTTTAATACTGACTTATCTTAAGTTATATGCCTTTGCTAATTTATTTATCTTATAAAAAGAAATTCAACATTTACTTGAATAACTACCGTGTGCCAGGAAAAAAGTATACATTCTCAAAGTTCTGAAAGTCAGACCTTTTCATAATCTCATGCAGAGGTTGGCAAACTTTAAAAGGTCAGACAGTAAATATTTTAGACTTTATAGGTTATACGGTCTGTTGCAACTACACAACTCTGCATTGTAGCTAGAAATTTGCCATGGGTAATACATAAATAAATGAGTGTGGCTGTTTGTCAATAAAACTTTATTTATGGACACTGAAATTTAAATTTCATGTAATTCCAACATCACAAAATAAGCTTTTGTTTCTTTATAACCATTTGAAAATGTAAAAAACATTCTTAGCTCATATTCTATCCCTTAATTTCTAAACGACTGCAAAAATCTTCTAACTGGTCTATCTCCTACAAACCATGCCATACAATGTTCTCATATCAGTCTTCCAACAGTGTGAATACCTCTGCTCAAAAGTTTCCACTGACTGCTCACTGTCTTAAAACAAAACAAAACAAAACAAAACAAGGCTAAAACCTTAGCCTAAGCCTGGAGTTCAAGATGCTCCACTGTATGGCTACTACACATCTCTACAATTTTACCTACTCTTATCAAGTGAATTCTGTTCTCTGCTACAAGAACACACTATGTATTCCTATTTCTCTGCTTCTGATTACTATGTCCTTCTTGTCTTTTTATCTAAATCCTACCATTCTTTCAGGATCCTCTTTTATTCCCCTACTCCAATAAGCCTTCCTGATTGATGCCTGTGATTTTCTTCCTCTTTCAAATTTTATTGTTAATCACAAATTATTAATAAAAACATTCTGTTATTTACCTTTGACTGATACATTTTCTCATCCAACGTATCACAAACTTTGAGGATAACAAAAAATGTTTCTGTGCTTAGCATATCTTCTACCTTTAGGTGTTCAATTATTGCTTGTTGTTAATGACAAAATGTCCTCTATCAAACATGAATTTAAAGTAAGTTTCAAAACATAAGAATAAATATTTAAAAGTTTTTTAAAACATATATATATATATCTCAAACAAGAATGCCACTTACTTTTACCAATATATCTTTTACAACTTGATTGCTATCATTATGAACACTGATATAACTGGAAAAAGTCTCTCCCAAAAATATGTTCCTGTGAAATAAAATAAATTTTTAGGCAGAAATTTATTCAAGTTTTATCACAGATATTCTATTTGAGCACCACTGAGAACTGGAGAAATAGAGAACAATTTATTAAAGGAAAGAACTCAGGTAAAATATTGCTTCAACATTCTTGTTTACACTAGGTTGCTCATTCATTACCTAGTGTAACTCAAAATACTGATTTAATCTATAAAACATGATATAGCTCTTGGTCTTCAATTACTGCACAAACTGCCAGTCATCTTAGAAATAAGTCATTAAAATCAGGTTCATGGTAAGAGTCTTAAGTTTGTTACTGAAGAAGATAGATAGGAAAAGGCCATTTTTGATATAACTTGTGAACTGAATCTAGAAGAGATCTAAGTAATTGATCTCAGAGTTATTTTTTACCAATTTATTTGATTTTTCTAAGTTATTTTAATAAAAACAATAACTAGTGGCTTTATATTTTTTATAAAATGTTTTCTCAAAACATATATTTATAAACATATATGAATGTATTTAAAAATATTAAAACATATTTATAACTACATATAAAATATTTTTACATGACTATATTCCCAAGTTTTCAAGATACTAGTTAATAAACACATTTTGTAAAGCTTTCAAAAAAACCTGAAAAATTCCTGAAAAACCTGAAAAGTTCCTGTCAAATTCTCTCACTTGCAAACAGAGAGGAACCAGGGGCTTCTATCTCATTAATACTCTAGAATAAGAGAATAGCTAAGAGCAAGAGAAGGAATTAAAAAATTGAGTTCCTAATTAGCTGACATGTCTGATAATTTATGTTGGGAGATGGCTCAAGTTGAATAAAAGAGCTACTTTTGAAAGACGTTTAGATTAAATCAGTCAAAATAAAGGGAATCAATGGGCATTAAAAATATAAAATCTAAAGAAGAAAGCTAAAATTTTATCACCCTAGGAACCCCTATTAATATTTCGGTATGTATCTTATTTTTTTAAATCATATGTATCTAATGGTTTTTCAAAAACCAGAATCATGCAGTATAATTTTCATAAAACTTTTCTTAACTACTTAAATGTATCCTGAGCATTTTCCCAGCCCATAGTTATTTTCTGAAAACTAGATTTGTAATGACTTTAAAGTACTGTTGCATTTCTTATGTGACTACATCATTCTTACCCAAAATTCTGTGGTAAAGTCAACATTTCTCCTAACATTAAAATTTCTGCACCATTTACAGTCGAAGGATCATCTCTCATGAGTTGGTTAAAGAGATCTCCTACAGAAAGAGAAAAACAAAATTCTAACCTTTACCTTGTAAAGAAGTTATACTTACATAAAGAAATAGCTGAGAGAGATTTTTTTCCCCCTCTTTAATTCTGCCCACCTCCCAACTTCCACCCTTGACCTATAGATGTTGCCGGCTCCCCTTAAGAACTGGATCTCTAAAGGCGGGGGGTCTCCTCCCATATGCTCAGGGTGTGTACCTGGGGCCTAGTGCACCCAGGGTATGGTCCGTGGCTCCACCTGGGGCCTGAACCCAGGACTTTCTGCGTGTAAAGCAGATGTGCTAACCACTACACTATGGAGCCACCCCCTGGGAGAAATATTTTTAAAAATAATCTCCACAAAATTATTTTAAAAATCTAATTTCTAATCTTCAATTTAACTAATGCATGTCAAAAAGTTCTGGTTTCACTTTAGAAAAAAAGGTCATGTGATATAAAATATATTATAGAAAGCTCCAATAATTTTAAATAAAAGAAATGCTCATACATACATTGATGGAACATTTGAAGATAAATGTAATTTTAAAAGTATCATGACTATGAAATATCATTACTAAAACAAAAATAAAAGTCTCTTGTTGCCATGGGATAGCAATAGTATCTTGACTTACAGATCATGAGTGAGACCTGTTACTCAGATGGCCACCACTCACATGGTACAAAAAGAGGCAACAAAGAATGCAGCAAAGAGTTAGCATAAGATTGGCAAGGCTAGGCTTACGGTAAATACAGGCAATCTAGGTTTCAACTTTTCCTAGGTGCAAGTAGAATAAAGCATGTGCCATACCAGGTAAATCTTTTTCTTCACATGTTACTGGAATATTGGTGAATAAAGTAGGCTTAGTCAACCGCATCACTGTGAATTAAGAAAGTAAAACAAAAAAACAAAAAACAAGAAAATATTAATATTGCTTTAGGCTAGTACTCCCAAGTCGAGTGTATAATATTCATCAATTTTATACTGATATACTTCCTAAGACCACTATACAGAAATGATTTACTAAAAACGTTAATATATGAAAAAATTATATGAGAAAAAAAGAGAACAAGTTTGCTTTTATTTATGGTCTAATGAATCGTAAAAGTGAAATATAACATATCTCATTATAGAGAAACTGAAAAATAAAGAAATTTTAAAGCTTAAGGTCTATTAGGAGAATGAAGCTTTAAAAAAAATCCTGAGTGGCTTCACTGTAAACAATACCAACAAAATATTAATCAAAATCAGCCTGGCAGGAAAAATCTTTTAGATGTACCATTTCAAATATGAAACAATAATTTTATGCCAAAAAAAAAATCTTTGTGAGCTTTATCCCTTGGTTAGAATCACTGGCCACTGGAAATTCATAAGTGGTGGCTCTTTAAGCAACAGTCTGTGTAGAAGTTACAAAAATATCAGTTAATGTATATAGGTTTACATAATTCCAACCAAAACTAAGATTTGTTCTTGGAACATGACAGAATGTGTCTAAAGTTTATTTAGAAAAACAAATTAATGAAAATAGGAAATTAATGGGAAAAATGAGGAAGAACTGTACTTACAATATATTAAACCATTTGAATCCATAATCAACTAATCGGCTTATTAATGTAAGACCACATAGATACCTATATATCTATATATCTATATATCTATATCTATATATATATATTAGTTTAAAAAAGGATTATTAGGATACAGCAAAATAAATCAACATTACAAGGTGCTAGAATGACTGGTTAGCTAACTGGAAAAAATAAAATTTAAGTTGAAAATTCATTTCAAATATCAAATAAATTGCATATGTATTAGACAAAAAAGTAAGCCATAGAAAACTAGAAAAAGTATTTATTAAATCTAGTCTAGCAAGGATAGGACATCTTAATAAAAAAAACTTTTTCAATTATTTCTAAAGATTGACATTTGACCACATCAAAATAAAGACAAAAATATAAAATTAAAAATCATACCAACATAAAATATTTCAGAAAATGAGTCACAGACTATTTCTTTATGTTCTATTAAAAATGTTCATTCCATTCAAAACCAAAAATCTTTAATGATTATAGACATAAATGGCCAATTCACAATACAAGAGCATTAACCAGCTACAGATAGATGATGTGGTGGGGAGATGGGGTGGGGAGAGTGGTTGAGGAAGAGTTTCTGAATTACACTTTTATTTTTAACTAGGAAAACAGATTAAGTACAATATCAAGGGGATAAAAAGTTTCTCTAAAAATAATATACAAGAGACAGATTTTCTTACAATCTAAATATCTAAATAAGACTCTAAGCTCACTATTAACACCAATTGGTGTTTTGTTTCCTCTCCATTTTTTTTTTCATTTCAGAAGAAACCAAATCTTAATAAAGAGGAAACACACTCTCAATGTAATCCTGACACACTCTTTAAAAAAATATTTTAACTAAAAATTATTGGGGTGACATTAATAAGTTTCAAGTGTACAGTTCAACAGTGTGTCATATATACTGCACTGTGTGTTCTCCACCCAAAGTTAGATTTCCTTCTGTCACCAAATATTTTACCCCTTTTACCCCCATCTACCTCCAGTCTCTCTCCCTCCCTCTGGTAACCACTAATCCACTGTCCATGTTCATGACTCTCTGTTCATTTGTCATGTTTGTTTGTTGCTTTCAATTTTATACCCTACATGAGTGAAATCATATGATTTTCAACTTTTCCTGTTTGACTTATTTCACTCAACATGATTATCTCAAGACCCATGTTGTTGGAAATGGCAGTATTTCATCTTTCCTTATGGCTGAGTAATATTCCAATCAACTTTATCGAATCATCTACTGTCGGACACTTTGGTTGCTTCCATGTCCTGGCCACCATGAATAATGCTCCTGTGAACATTGGGGTGCATATATCTTTGCAGACAAGTGTTTTCAGTTTTTTGGGGGGGTAAATATCCAGTAGAAGGATTACTGAATCATATGGTAATTCAACTCAGTTTTTTGAGGAAGCTCCATACTGTTTTCCACAGTGGCTGTACTAAATTGCAGTACCACCAGCAGTATATGAGGATTCTTTTTTCTCACAACCTCTCCAATACTTATTATTACTTGTCTTGATGATAGCCATTCTAACAGGTGTGAGGTGGTATTTCATTGTTGTTTTGATTTGTATTTCCCTAACAGCTAGTAAAATTGAGCATCTTTTCATATCTGTTGGCCATTTCTATGTCTTCTTAGGAGAAATGTCTGTTCAGGTCTTCTGCTCATTTTTTAATTGGATTGTTCTTATATTATTGAGTTGTATGAGTTCTTTATATATTTTGGATATTAGGCCCTTATCAAAGGTGTTGTTTGCGAATATATTCTCCCATTTGGATGGTTACCTCTTTGCCTTGTTGACACTTTTTTTTTTTTTTTGCTGTGCAGAAGCTCTTTAGTTTGATATAGTTCCATTCATCTATTTTTGCTTTTACCTCCCTTGCATTTGAGGCCAAATTCATAAAATTCTCTCTAAATCCAAGGTCATGAGTTTAGTACCAATGTTTTCTTCTATGCAATTAATTTTGAGTTAATTTTAGTGCGTGGTGATAGACAATAGTCTAGTTTCATTCATGTGCACATGGCTTTCCAGCTTTCCCAGCGACATTTATGGAAAAGGCTTTCCTTTCTCCATTGTATGATGAAACACTCTTTTTAAGTGTCCTTGAGTTCACCCAAGTGTGTAGCCAATTTATTTGCTTATTATATGCTCAAACTTCCATTATGTACAAGTTCTATAAAGCTTAGTTTTTGCTGATTCTATTTTTTTCCTAGGAGGATGAGACAGTAGGGAGTGGGTAAAGAAACTAGCCTCCATTAAAAATAAAAAGATCCCACTTTGTAAGTTATATAAATGTCTAATCACTATGTTGTACACTTGAAACTAATATGATATTATGTCAACTGTAATTGAAAAATAGAAAAAGATTAAAAAAATAAAAATAAGAAGATCCCAAAGTGGCATTAAAAGTACCTGTTTTCTTCATATTTTCAAAAGAAGGTAAAAATTAGCAGAGGGGATAGCAGTTGTAAGAAATACTATCATCTTGTGGACTCAAAGAAAATTACTATAAAGCACATTTGTCATATTGCAGATTCTTAAACAGGAACTTAGATAGCTGAGTTATTAACATACAACCATCTCATTCCTTGAAGGACAATCCAAAGTATGCCCATATTCTATATTAAATATAGATTTAAAACTTAATGTTTACTGTTTTATAAGGAATTAATGGACCTCAAAACGTAAACATAATGTTAGCTGGATAAGAGTAAACACCAACTAAAGCAAAGTTTTAAAAAAATGGCAGAGGAACTATAATAAAGCACTGGTGGTTAAACAGTAATTTATATCCAGCCTTGAATGTTAAAGCAGGTTCTTGGTCAAAAATGAAAGAGACAAAAAAGAATGTGATTTTTAGTTCAATGCCAGATATTCACCACACACGTCACCTAGTGCCATGTGTAGACACACTTTCAGTGGAAATCACAAAACAGACATTTCATTTACTTATGAAATTCAGGTTTCATTTAAAATCTTATAAAAAAATTTCATAAGTCTTCAGTAAAATTAAGAAAACAGGCTTGAGGTTACAAATGAATGAACTGGGCCTAGTTCGACTTACACATACATTTTGCTTGGCCACACATTTAAAAAAAAATTAGGTAGAATCTTCAGATTCAGAGTTCTTACATTCCACAGTCTTAGCTGTCTAGTCCCTAAAGGCATTCAAGTTTGTGAATCTTGAATTAATTTTGGGTATTTTGAGGAGATTAAATTGAAGTAGATAATTTAGCAGAAGCTCATTTGGGAAATTTTCAAAAAGTGGTCTTTATTTGTTAAGTTGGTAAAGGAAGTTAAATTCATGTGATGCCCTCCACATCTTTTTCCTTTGACTTTGACTTAACATTTATTTGAAGGTAGATAGCTTGTCAGGGAAAAATTAAATTCTGGTACTGTTGCCACTTTTCTAGAGTGTAAATACTGATGGTTATTTTACCAAATGCCCTCAGATTCGCCTTCCTGTACATCTTTGTTTCCTCAATTTATTTTCATGTCTGTGACTTAACAGTAGAACCTATAAATATTGCTAAGCCCCACTATTAGGCTAGTGAGAGAACCATGAGTCCTCAGGCTCTAAATACTCTAAAAAGGCTTCAAAGAAGTAGCTGTGGATTCTAAATTCTTAGGCCTAATTACTTAAGTACTGTCTTGGTATAAGAGAAATGAATCTTTCTTTCTAAGTTCATGGCAATATTAGCAATAAAACTTAATCTTCATTTTCTTAATCCTGAATTACCTTTTCATCGTTTCTCAAAGAGTTAGAAAGCAATTTATATAGAATTAGAAAAATTTAAATCTGCCACATATGAAGACAAAGAAGCTCTTTTTAATGTGATTCTTAGATTAAAAGGCTACTCATAAGAATCCCATGACCCCTGACCATACCTTGTATTTTCAGCTGTGTACAATCAGTTCAATATAAATCATAAAAAAAACTATGTTGTGTCTGTGACCCTATCTTATGAGTACCTAACTTTTAACCTATGATTAGCAACCGTACAGTAAATAAGACCTGAACGATAAAAATCAAATTCACCATTTATTATTCCCTAATAATATTAATCAACTCTTATTTGTTTTACCAGCAGTCTTGGATTGAAAGTAAGATTAACAAATAAAAGAGGAAGTAATTATTGAAGAAGTTACCTTGGAAATTCCCTCTACATCAGGTGACTTTTCATTTAAAGACTTTTGGAAGCATTCAAGCATATGATTATTTTATGGACAGTAGTCTCATTTGAGACAATAAAATGGTACTAAAAGTAGTTAAAAACAAAAACAATGTTTGGAGGGAGTAAAACCTAATTGGAATAAATTATCTAGTTAAAAATTAGTAGACTCCTCAGATTTTAAGCAAACTCAGCCTATGAAGAATCCCTCCAAAGGGCACATTTACCATGTATCATGGAGGCTCTACCATGTCTGGCACTATGCCACAAAGCAAATGTGTCTCTGCCTTCCTAATGAGTACAGTCTTATAGGTTTTCTTAGGGATTTGGTTCTACTGCTTAAAAGTAGTAAATCCATGTAAGTTCTGTGAGGGCAGGGTCCATGTTTGTCTCCTCCCCTACTGCATTCTGGTACCTAGCTCATGGTAGGCATTTGTTTAAGAAATGCATGCTTTTATAAAAATTTTTTTCTATTATCACTTTGTTTACTTTTACGAGGTGATGTGTAAACCCAATTTATAGCATTTGGTTATGGGAAACCAACAATGACTCCACAAACCAGCCAACTACTAATCAACATTATCGGTCATTAAGACTGTATTATCTGTATTAGAATAAAGAATAGAGATCTCTTATCACATTTGATACTTCCCTTCAAAACAGGTTATAGCTTTAGATACATTATGGTCTTAGGTAAATTATACGTTTTTCACCTTTGTTTCAAATCAACACATCAACTATTGTCTATTATACAGGAAACATCAGCAGAATCTGGGCTGGTCTCTCAATGTGAACTATATTCATGCCACTTGAATAACATTCCCAATAAAATTGGTTTTAGTTTTATTTAAAAAAATTTATTACACTTTCAGGAAAGAAAAAATACTGTTAAATTAGATTATAAGGATTCACCCAAATCCAAACTATTCACTGTAATTCATAGGGATATCTAATTCAACCATTGAAAAAGTAACAGAACAAAAGGAATAGAACATTTTACTTTTAAATTCAGTATAAATAATAATTTATCACAATTCATTTAAAAGAAAATTGCTAACAGTGAAATCCAGAAAGTTCTTGACTTAAATAACAATCCTAGAAATTCAACTGATAGTTATTTATTTCTGGGATACAAACTGTACACGTTACCACACAATTATTTTTCACAGTGTTAAGAATAAATAGGCTCTATTAGCAAAGGTTCAAATAAAACAAATAAAGTCATTAAAAATTTAAAAACCGGTAAAAAATTTACTCATTTCGGTTCATACTGTTCATTCAGAATATTTTCCTTTTTGTCAATCAGTGGAATTCATTACATACTAAAAATAACACCATATTTATGCACAAATAAATTTATTTTCCCAGTAAGAGCTAATTTTCCTTTAAGGAGATTTCCTACATATTCACAGTACATAATATCACAGAACACCCATATTTGGCCTAAATGTCTCTGAATTGTAGCATTACAAGATGGAAGTTCATTGTGCCTGATAATGCGATTGAGTTTTGCCCAAATGTCTTCCAGAGTTTGGTTGTTACAAATAGTGTGTTCTATTGTCCATCTTGCTCTATAAAATGAGTGTAAATTTAGTGCCTTTAAACTATCTTGCAATTTTTCAGACAAAGGAAAAATATTTTCAGTACTATTACTGCTGGGAAGTGAAACACTCCAAGACCTCTTCTTGTGCCGCTTTCCCTCTTCTGATTGTTTTTCCAGATTTCCAGAAATAGTCTGTTCATTCAGTGTGTGTGACTGGATTAAGTGCTGCTTTTTTTTTAAATTAGGTTGAAACTCCAAGAGATCTACTGTGCAATCATAACTCTGTGATTTAACAGCATGTTCTGCAATGGTTAAGCACTGTTTCACAGCATCAGTTGCCTCTTCAGAAATCACAGGTGGTGATCTTTTTGGCTTGAGTGGGAGTTTGAACCCATCATGTGGAAACCAAGGAATAAATCTCGATAGTGGACGTGTAGGAAAGTCTTGAATTGCTTTCTCTGCAATTTTTAGCAGTTGTGTGGGATCACTCTCGTATGGTCGATAATGTAATATTACTTCTGTAGTCATTCTGCAGTAATCCAGTCACTCTTAATGAAGATAAAATTTCTTAGCTGAGCTCCTCAGAGCTAGAATGTAATTTATAATGACAAGACTGTCTCTCTTTCCAAATCAGAGGGAAACAGGACCTAAAGTGAAAGTATTGCAAAGAATAAGATACGGTAGGGACAGCCTACATACAAATAGGCCGAGAGAAAAGGAAAAACAAAAACCAATCCCAATACTATTTTACCTAAGTGTTATTGGTAAATGTGAATGTAATCCACAAAATTGGAAATCCTTTCTCTCACCAAAATAAGCGATCTGGATTAGATGCCCTAAAAGATCACTTCTAGCCTAAAAATGCTAGAAGTCAACACATTTAACTCAACAGATATAAAGAATTTGGAAGTAATATATTAGGTAATAATAATCTTAAGATCATACCATAAACAAAGCAAATTAGTGATTCTTAAAAGGTTAGATTTATATAAAGATAACAAAAATGAAATAGTTCTTAAAATTTTAAGATATCTCAGTAGTAAACAGTAAAAACATGAAAATTACTTAACTTTGCATCTTAACCATGCTAGGAACTGGTTTTGTGACAGTCTCCTCTGTATAATTGGGGCACATAAGCAATTTCAAGATCTTAGTATCATCGCTCCTGAATTCCAGTTTGGAGGAGGAACAAGGATAGGTCCTTATTTTTTTTTCCTGTTAGAACACAGAAGTCCTCAAGTTGCCCCAAATTAACTCATTGATAATAAGTTCCAGCATATAGTACACAAGGTCAAGAATGGAGCCTTCGAGGATCTGCAAGTTAGGCTTACTGACCAGGTCCAAAGCTGCAGGAGTCATAGTACAGGTTCTTCCATATCCTTACTGTGCAAAAAGAGGTTGAATCCCTTTTCCCCCAAATCATTAGAAAACTCTTGACGAGGGTTTTTCCACTGCAAAGATGACAGTGGTGGGGACTCCTGGCATGATGTCACAATACTCATTTGTCCACTGATTCTGAAGAAGTAATCTCATAATGATTCTTTTCACCTACTATTAATGTCCACTGACTAACAGATTTGATGACTCTTAAATTCATAAATAACTGTGATCCTTAATATCCATAATTTTTAATACAGATCTAAATATAGTTAGCACATTCTTTCAAGAATTAATGCTGTTATTTTTTTCTTTCTTCTTTCTTACACTTTCACGTCATAAGGTATGGCACTGAGAATTCTTTCACTGCTGTCTCAACTTATTCAGTGTTGTACTCCAGAGATACTGAAGTTGTGAGAGCTCCTTAATATTTTAGATATCTAAGAAAGTAAACTTAAATGACCATATAAATTGATATATTTGGCATCCAATAGCAGTAAAATTAAAACTTGTGAAATTTTGATTAGGACATTGGAGAAGAATAATACCAAATAACTTTAATAAAGCTGAAACTATTAGTGAATTTCAAAGCACCTGTCCTTTAGGCTGCTAAAATAATCTTTCCCAAGGTATCTTCTGCTTTGGAAAATAAAGAAAACTAAAAATTCCAAATGGCAGTTAGTCTCCATACCACTGAAATTTAACTGTGTTTAACAGCTCCCAGTTTGTATAAAATAACACCTGGCAGCTAAAAGGACTGTTTCAAAGTCCTATCAAAGATAAGTAAAAGGAAAGATTTCTGAAAATTCAGTTTCCTTTATTAGTAGGCAACATGGAGTCTTGGAAAGATCCAGGAAGGCCTTGTGACGAAGTATTGCCTCAATCATTTATTAGCTTGGTGATCTTGGAAAAGTTTCTTAACTTCTGAGAGTTAAGTAACATGTATTCCACATATTTGATGTGATACTGAGAGATAACGAACATGACAGTTCCTTTTCTTTTTATCCAGGAATAATCCATTTCAGTCCAGCTCATTTGCTCAAGGTAAGCTTACAAATTCTATTGCTATATTACTTAATATTGCAGTTTCTTAATTCTATAGTCAGAGACAGTCCTGTTAACCTAAGCTACTAGTATATGATTTTATGTTACAAATGAAACCAGTGAGCTTGTTTGTCGCCTGCACCCTAACTAAGGCGGTGGTGGTAGGAGAGGAAGTTCCCTCAAAATGGATATCACAGGAAGTCGGTGCAATTCATCTGAATTCAAATGTCTACTGAGCATTTTCTCAGCTCAGTCCAAGAAGGTATTGGTAACCACATAGCAGAGCATCTAAGAAACAAAGGGTGAATTCGTGGTATAGAAAACGGATGAAATAAAGCTGAAAGCATTTCAAATAAGTTTTTCAGAAATCAGTAGAATTCCCCCCCCACAAAACTGCCGTTTTTCCCTTATGATCTAGTTAAATCATCAAACTTACTCAAAATTGTTTGCTGTGTACAAAAAAAAATTAAAACTGACAATTTTCCCACATACACAATATTTTGAAGTAAACTACAGTAAGTTTTAACAAACTTATGTTAGAACTATGTATTTCTAAATTTTTGGCACAGCTGTCGTGCAATACTATATTAATTTTACAGTTGAAGTTGAAGCTTGGTAACTTTGTCAGCGCTACTTGAAGAAACAATAGACAGAAGTCAGCTGTCATCTTATTTAACCGGGGTTGCACCGGTTGTAGACGTCAGCTTCTGCAGCTGAAATCTGTGTGATGACTGCGGCAGCACATAACAAGGTATTTACCAGGTACCTATCTATTTTATTCTAGAGAGAGGCTCTCGAATCTCAAAATCTAAGAGGAACAATTGCTTTTTGCTGCTCGACGCCAAAGGACAGCAGCAGGGCGAGTACTGACAGTTTAAGAAGAACAAGGCCTACATCCTAGAGGCCAGGGCTGTGTAGCAAAGGCTTCGAGAACTAGAGAGAAGGGGAGAAAACAGATTAAGGGGAGTCAGGTTCGCAAGCTTACCTTTCAGGGCCAGCAAGTGCTCCTGTTTGGGGGGATTCACTTCCATTTTGATCGGCACTTTTGACACAATGCCTACGGAGGCCGAAGACGGTCAATCCGATCCGGAAGAAAACAGAAACGCGCGTTTGAGAAGACAGGGTGTGAAACACCCTCCCAACAGTTACTTCCTTCCAGTGGTGTCAAATTCTCTTCTTACCACGTCCCTTAAGGACCCAACAGCTTTTCTTTTGCCAAGGTCATTTTTTGCCTCTTAGAAAGCTATACATAAAAATATGACTTCAAGAAACCATTCGCTGGGAACAATACACGACCTCGGAAATACCTACATTGCCGAGTAAAAGATACCGATGTGGCACACTGGAATTTGTAGTTTATGCAAAACCGCATTGCGTGCAGGGAGATGTAGTTCTCCACTCTCCCCGTCCCTTTTGCAGTTGGGCAGAAAAACTCGTTGTTGGAGGAGTTTCAACTCCAAACTTATGTTTTATCCCTTCTTTTTTCTTAACTTTATTCCTTCCATCAGTCGGAGACTAATAAAAATAACAAAGCACCCATGCGCAAGACCGTGTAACCGGCTACCGACAGGCGGGAGGAGGAGCGAGCATGCAGGCGAAACACGCCCGCCCCGCGTCGCACTGCGCCAGCGCTCAGCGGCGAGCGCCGAGGCCTGTGGGTAGGTGGCTCTACCCCGCCCCTCAGTGGAAGTCCCTGAGGGCCGCTTCAGCGGCGCTGCTCCTCCTGGGATGGCGGCCCTGGTTGTAAACAAGCCTGGAATGGGACTAGACAGTGGCCGTCAGGGCAGCCGGGGGTCGGCCGTGGTGAAGGTGAGGGACCTTGTGTGTTCTGTTCTCCACCATTGGCCTCCCTTCGGTTTATCCCGGAGATCTGGCTGCAGCGCCGCGGCCCTGGCTTCTTTCGACGGGATGCGCGGCCTCTGGGCTCCACTCGGCTTTAGTATCTTCGCCCTCCCCATATGCGACTTTTGTCCCCGCAGGCCTGAAGTGGCCTGGTCTGCTCAGGCCAGTCCTCTGCTTGGCATCACCTTTGGGGACGTTTTGAAAAGGAGCTTATAGGTCCGTGGGAGTGACCTGGCTGTTCTTTTCCCAGGTCTGCTTTTAAGCTCAACAGGCATTACTTAGCTTTTTAGAATTTTATTATTATTTTTTATTAAATAGAGTCATTATTATTGCCAGGTTCTATGATTGCTATTTTAACTTGTTAATATCTACTTATAAGGTAGATGTTAATTCCCGTTTTACAGGTGTGGAAACTGAGGTTTAGGTTAACACAATGTGTGGCAGGGCCAGGGTTGACTGGCTGTAATGTTTGCTTTTCACTGTTGTATTACTCTTACAATTAGACATCTATTATTGGTTGATCTGCCCCATTCTTTCTTGGTGGTACAGTCTGTCAACACTCGAGAAGTGTCCAACAGCAGCATAACTGGGCACTGATGCTAGGGTATATGAATTGCCCTTTGCTTGAAGTTTGAAATTCAACCCTGTGTCAACTCTCCAAGATGCCGTTACTAAAAAATCAACTGGAATACGTGTAATTCATTTTTCCCTTCCATTATATATGTGGAAAAATCTGGAAGGGAAGACTGATCACAGTGGTTTGTAGAATAACCTTAAGGATTATTTGTGATCAGAGAAGTTGATAATTCTCATTCCTGGCTACATATTAGAATCACTAAAGACTTTTAAAGAAACTACCGATGCACTCTTCCCAGTTCTGATTAAGTCGACATCAGTATATTTTTTACATTCCGAGAAGTGATTTTAATGTGCAACCAGGGTTGATAACAACTGTACCAGATAATATCTGAAGTTCTTTTAAGATCTTGAATAATAGACACTTATGATTTTTTTTACCTAATGTTGGTTTTATATAACAAATGATACATTTTAGCTCACAACTATGTTATCAGTCAGTTTTGGTTGTTGCTTCATCTGAACTTTATACATTAATGAAGTTATTCTGAAGATACACAGCATATCCGAGATGCAGAGGAGCCATCTTATTATTAGGTATGTTCTGTAGTTGAGATTTTATTTATTGAGTTGTATTTTTTCTAAGTAGAGAATACTTGAAAATTACTTTGTGAATTGAATTAAGTTGTCATTGGAATGGATATTATTTCTATACTTCTTTTGTCACTATGTTTGCCTTAAAATCTCAAAAATATACCAAAGCCTGATGTAACACCAGTTTGTTATAGCACAGTTTGTCATATCAGAGGCTCACTTTGTTCATTTCCATCTTTACTTGTGAAATGTGCCTGAGCTGTGCAGTAGGACAGTCCTTTTTGGCAAGAGCCTCATGACATAATTTATAAGAAGTATGGTGGCATAAATTTTTTAAAAATATTGTCATTTTCATAGATGAAAGCAAGAAGTATTAATTGGAAGGTAAAGTTTGAGGTATATTGATGCTAATATAAGGTAAACTGGCCTCAATGAACAAGTTGATAATGACATGGCTTTTATTATTAGGGAAACAAAAATAAAAATCGGATATGAAATTATTTGCATTCAGGAAAGAATCAGGAAAGTTTCTTTTGAATAGTGAGCCTTCTTAGTACTTTTAAAATATGGTCTGGTTTATTAAATTTCATTTACATGTAATGAAGTTGTCTTTGGCAGATTTGTGAAGTTTTTAAAATTAAGAGCTTTTTTCCTCTCTAGGCCTTAATTTCTTACAGTTAGCCAAAATTCCTATTCATAAATATTGAAGAAAGAATTTCTTAACTCTGTTATTTACCAAGACGATGAGAAATAGTCTAGTAACTTTATTTTTGGACCTGTGTTTGGTTTACTAATCAGTGGAATTTTACTAGTTCTTTTTGGAAAATCCTATGATAACAACATAGGTAAGTTCTTTTATCTTACCTAATGACAGGATCGGAGATATAACATATGAATGAACTAAATAAAATTTTAATTCGGTCCTTTGGAGTTTATTGTCATAAACAAGTAAAATTTATTATGGTGTCACATTAGTGAGAACATTTGTAAAAATGTTGCATTTTTATTATCATTCTGTAGTGAATCTATTTAATAAAATTTGATATCTAAATGAAACTTTTTTCCTGCCTTTTAAAAAAATATAGAATAAATTGAAGTGTGTGTGAATAATATATATAATTTATATGTAGCTGTTCCCAGCTATTTCCTTTCTTCATAGGGAGCCACCATTCCAATGTAATCAGTTTCCTGTGTATCCTGCCAGAAAGATAAGATGCCTATATAACGATATATACATAAATATATTCTCTTTTTTCTCCACTTTTGTACAAAAGTTCATATATTCTATATATCCATTTTCACTTTGCTTTATTCATGTGAAATCATTGTGTGTGTGTACATAAAAAACTTCCTAACTTCTTCACTAGACTACATAGTTTTGCAGTATATGAATGTACCATGCTTTATTTTCTAGTCATGTGTTGATAGATTTAATTGCATTTCAAAGTGTTTTGAATGAGATTGAATATCTTTTCATATATTTAAAGAACTGTTTTCATTTTCTTTTTTGTGAACTATGTGTTAACATTTCAACTTTTTTTGAGCCATACTGGGATGCAAGCCAATAACGAATTATCTGTTTAGTTACAATGAGAGATATTTGCATTTCAGGCACTAAGTCCAAAATAATTGCAGAGTTAGGGTTACAGTTTTAATGGATTAAGTCTGATTTCTATTCTGGGATTTTTGTTTTTTTGTTTTGTTTTTACTGTGTACTGTATATTTTTTGTAGATGGCTGAACTGTTTTAAAATTTTTATTTTGTCGGACTTTATATAAGTACATAAGAGTTGGTGTTTGGAATACCCTGTTCCTGAGAGCTTTTGGGTCTAACAGGAAAAAACAGATTGGAAAGTCAATAAAGTCTTTTGTATTAAAGTATTTTGTACTAAAAAAATTAAAGTATTTTGGGTGTTAAGAGAGACACTTATTCATGGTACAAGGGGACCCATGGAATACTGTGGTCATTTCAGTTGGACTGAGCCATGTGTAGACCTGAGAGATATGATGTTTAGGAATTTGTTGGTTTGTTAATGTAAAAAAGGATCCACTAGAAAAATGTCTATTTAGCTTCTCCTCAGCATTAGCATAAAGAAAGAGACAAAAACAGTTTGTCATGTTCCGGGAACTACAGACTGTTTGATAAAGTTTGAGAATAGAGTCTGAAAGGGGGTGACAAGCAATAGGACAGAGACCAGATTTTGGCATGTCATGGATGACAGGCATAGGAGTTTGTGGTACCATTAAACAGTTCAGTATGGGTATTTTTAAAAATTAATTAAAATTGTGAAACACTTCAGATGTATTAAGAAATAAAAGTACCAGAAATCCTTCATTGATAAAAATACACTTTGTTGACTAATAAAATATAAACTCATGGGCCTGGAAATCAGAGTATGCTGATTCTTGTTGCCTTTCTTTTGACCGACTACATGGCCTTGGGCAAATCATGTACTTGTAATTGGAACTAGACAGACAAAATAGTTTTTAACCTAGGGGTATATTTATTAATTGAGAATGAGGAATTGAAATTTAAGTCAAAGATAATTGCTTTCTTCTCTTTTACAATTGTATAATGTAAAAGAATACTAGAAAGTACTTCAGAATTACTTATAATCTTAACAAGTTTTTGTTTTATTCATGTGAAATCATGAAAGCAGAAACTTTTTACAAAGATAAATTGTCATCTTAGCCCATGTTTCAAATTGCTTTGTCTAAATTAATGATGATTTTTTTAATGTTAGGTAATTGTGGAAAAATTGTTTAAGAATCCATCTTTGGTAGAATTGTTACAGATTCCGATATAGTGCATCAAGCCATAATTTTCAAAAGATAAAGATGATGTTAATTTACAACATTACTTAGTCTCTGATACTTAACATTTCAGGATTTCACGGTGATTTAATTTTGGTAGTATCTGTCAAAAGAAAGGATAAAAGGTGATTTAAAGTTTTAGAACCTAGACAGTTTTTTTCATGGAAGAATAAAGTCATTTAACAAGATTGATTTAATATATTACATCTTTTTTTTTAATCTTAAATAAATATGCTTTTAAAAATCATTTAAAGAGCACATGTTCCCTTTCTAACTATTAGGTGCTAGAGTGTGGAGTTTGTGAAGATGTCTTTTCTTTGCAAGGAGACAAAGTTCCTCGCCTTCTTCTCTGTGGTCACACAGTTTGTCATGACTGTCTCACCCGCCTGCCTCTTCATGGAAGAGCAATACGTTGCCCTTTTGATCGACAAGTAACAGACCTAGGTAAGAAGATATGTATGTATTTAAGATTTAAAATTGTTTATGTAATACAAATGTCATAGAAAACAATTTGTTTCTACTCGATTTTTAAAATTATATAATTCCAAGGAGGAATTATATTAAACACCAGTAGGCTTGTAGTTTCTATTAACACCAATAGGCTTGTAATTATAAACTAGTTCACTCTTAGGTAGTAATTTTATTTCATCTTCTGGAATGTTTATATTAATACTTATATATGAAGAGCTTTAAGACACCTGAGAAAAACATGCTAACCTTACTCAGAGAAATAAGAAAATTCATTTGCCTGAAGCCATTAATCCAATAAAACAATGTTTCCTTAATAAATGAATAGGCCAGAAATGAAATACTGATCAGTAATTTGCGTGTCAGCATGTATTTATTTACTAATATCAGACACAAGTGTTTGTAGCTCGCGATAACTACTTGTTTTCTGTTAAAATAAGTTAAAAGGTTTTGTAGATTTTTTTCAGTTTCCTGCGTACTTTTAAAATTTATATATTTCAAAATGAGTTATTACTGTGGGATATCAGATTTGGAAATAATAACATATATTAACACTTGAACAGTTATTTTACAGACATAAGTTTTATAAGTTTACTCTTTTTGATATCAGAATATTCTCCAAAATAAGTTGTTTAACGTTGTCATTTTCTTTTTCTAGGTCAGTAGCACTATTTGTTTTAAGGCTATTTTAATATATTTATACTATATTTCAGGTAGAACATGTTCAAAATAATTTATCCTTAAAAAAAAAAAAGCAGGAGTATCCAGATTTTTAGACTGGCAAGCTTTAAAATGCTATGAAATGTGAAATGTTTTCTTGTAGGAGAAGAGTAGATTTCTTAAGGTTTTGGTAGTATTTGGCTTAAATAAATGCATAGTATGCCTATTTGCCAGAAAACTAATATAAGACAGTGTTAGCATTATTATAGATGATGATAACTTATTATTAGCCAAGAAATAATAGAGATGGGAGGGGGAGATGTCTGTATTTTGACATTCTTTTATTTGGCCTTTTATTCTGTAAGATATATATATAAATATCATGCCATCTTAATAGAAAACTATAGGAATAGACATTTTAGAAATAGTAAATTTTTGCATATAGAGGATGGGCCTTTCTACCTTTTTGAAGGTACATAAATACCAAAGTATGGGTTGTTACCACCCTTATTGTTTAACTAAACTTAGGAATTTATGATGGAATGGTTAGTCATATCCTGGATTGTAATTAATCATGATTGCTATCATATCAATAATAGAAAAAAACAAACCAATAACTCTGCCTTGGATATAGACTGTAATTACTATATCTTTGTAGATTAGATTTTTACTGTGATTTTAGCTTATGGAATATGTGTTAGTGACCCTTGGTATAGTTCGATGTCATTTAAAAAATCTTTTTAATTGTATTACAGAAATAATTTATATACATTGCAGAAAATTTGAAAATTTATAAAAGTATAAAGAAGAAAACAAACTACTATTAATGTGAATCAGAATTCTTCTCTAGTCCAAGAACAATATTGGTTGTTATTTGTGGTAGTTATAAGAATGGTTCAGCGATATTTCTGGTTCTTCTTTTGTCTCCGCATGGTAACATTGTACTTTCCTGTCCTCTCAAAGTTAGCTATGGCTATGTTATTTCCTTTTAACCAGTGAAATATGAATAGAAGTGAAATGTTAACTTCTAGAAAGAAGGTGTTAAGGGATTTATTGTAGGGGAAGAGCAGGTTTCTTAAGGTTTTGGTAGTCTTCGATTTAAATAAATACATAGTATGGTTTGCAGTAAATTCTTTTCCCTGCTACAGTGAGGTGGCCCAGGTGGTTGGAGGCTCAGTGGCCTGTATCCCTAATCATGGCCAGTAGAGAACACAACCTTTCTGGTCTTCCCCAACCCTAGAGGTGTTGCATAAGCAAAAAGTGAATCTTTGTTGTTTTAAGCCATTGAGATTTTAGAGTTATTTTGACAGTTATAGAAGTGTTAGAAATATACTGGGCAGTAGATAGATACTGCTAGGAGTTTATGTGTATCTGTTCATTATATAATGACAATATTTGGAAAATTGTCAAGATCATATTTTTAAATAAAGGACTTCCTTAGTTTACTTCTTAACCTTTAAATAAATAGAGTAGATACAACTCAGATTGTAAAACGTTTGTGAAAAATTAAAACAGTTAACAAGAAAGCCTTGTGAGGCAGCAAGTTTTGGTGGAAAAATGCTGATTAGCTGCAAAACGTACTTGGGAAAGGACACCACAGAAGTCAGAGAAGAGGCTAAAGATTTTTAGCCTGATTTGAAATGTTTTTGGAGGACCTCCCCCTCCCCTCTCCTCCCCTCCCCTCCCCTCCCCTCCCTTCTTTTTTCTCTTCTTTCTTTTTTTCTTTTTAAAGAAGAGATGGGCTAAGAGGAAGGGGAGACCTGCAGCCAGTGACCCCATCATCCTTTCATTTATTCATTCAGTATTAGGTGGCAGCTATGTGTCAGATGGTATTTGTTGCATAGAAGCTCATAATAACACATAACAGATTTATTCTTTCTAACTTCTGAAGGATCTGGCTTTTATTTATAGGCACAGAAAGTGAGAGAGAGAGGAAGAGAAAGAGAGGGAGAGAGAGAATGTATGCATGTACAAATGCATGCTTAATCTGGCCTTTTATGGTCAAGTTCAGGGAAAAAGAAGCATTGTTCCTTATTCACATGTGTCTAGAGTCTTATCTACTAAAGAGGGATTGCTGTCTTACTTTGATGTGAAGCTCTGTAAATTTGCTTGAGGAGGAGTTTTTATAGTCATAGACTGCTATAGGGTTGTAGGTTAGAGAAGTGTGGGGAAAATATTATCTTTAGCTGTTCTAGTTTCAGTTTACTTAGAGATGGAGTTATTTTAGGTTAAGTGTATCTTTTATACAGTGCTTTTCAAACATAAGTCATAACTTATTTGTGGCCATGAAATCAATTTAGTTGGTTGTGACAGAATATTTAAAAAAGAAATAGAACTAAAAACATCAGTGTGTTGCACACTATAAGGATGACTATTGGTGTGTGAAACTATTGTTTCAGTTATATATATGATATAGGATCCTGGGTTGCATTGTAAATTGTATTTCTTACTGTAGGTTGCTATATTTCAAAGCACTTGTTTTAGAATATATAGTAAAAGTCAGGGACAAAATAGGATTTGTAAAATTAAATGATAGAAAAATAATAGAACTTTATGTTTGTACTTAGAATGTTGAGTTCTGTTTTTAACGAGAATATTAAGATAATTGTTCTAGCATAAGAGGAAAATGGGAAGAATTTGAATTTTTAAAATTGAGACATTATTAATGACTAAACTAGTTGACTTAGAAGTTACTATTGAGGTATGAAGTTAGATGACTAATATTCCATTCTGCTAGATTTAGTTTTTGTTTTTATATTTATCCTAGGAGATTCAGGTGTCTGGGGATTGAAAAAAAATTTTGCTTTATTGGAGCTTTTGGAACGACTTCAGAATGGACATATTGGTCAGTATGGTGGTGCAGAAGAAGCCATTGGGATATCTGGAGAGGTATTGATTGAGCTTGGTTAAATAGTTGTTATAAGCATGAATTTTTTCTTTTAATTTAAAATATTTGACATTAAAATCACAATGTTCTCACTCCATCAGGTAGGATACCAGAAACACAACTTTTTATTACATTATAGTTCTTAAGGCGACAGTACTTGTAGTAGAAGAAAAGTAAAACTGAAACTTGAATTCCCTGAAAATGCTATATCCAAATTATGTTTCATGTATAAACATGTCTCCTTATCATAGTTCAATTCTATCCTAAGATAAAGTGAAAAATTAAGAAGATCATGGAAGAATAAGAAGGACATGTCAGCTACATTAAAGCAGAGGATGCAAAAGTGCATCAGTCAACAGTATAGCACAGAGAAAGAAACAGGAACTCCATGAAAGAGGTTATTTAGTGTAGAGGAAAAATGCCTTAAAGATAGCAGTAGTTCCTCAGGGAATTCCTGCTATAAAATATCTGCATGAGAAGGTTAAATTATGTGTAGTTGTATTGTCTTTATCCAGACAGGTAAATATGCAGTAAATATTAGAAGTCCATAACACAGATTAAAACACATTTTTAACAGAGAGTTGTCTGCATAGCTTATAGACTGTTCTGGATATAAGAATAGTTGTTGTAAATAACAGTTAATGATTTTGGTGATCAACTTTAAAACCATATGTTTAGTATCAAGGAAAAAATGTCAGATTGATTTCCACTTCTGTTTTCTTAGATCATGATTTCTTTATGTAAAGTGAATTGGTGAAATGAATTTCAAACTGAAGCATTGTTTTCTGAAACTTTTGCTGTTCTTTCACATGCTGTATCTTATCTTTGTTTCAAAAGACATTAGACTATTATCTAATGTTGACCTTGTAAATTATTTGTCTGGTCCGGAAAACAGAAGACGTGAATTTTTTATTTTACATGTATACATTTCTTATAATTCCAAACAAAACTGTTTAACTTTGGGTTCATTTTTTATTTCATGTGATGTTGAATGGAATCATTGATGTATTTTCTAAATTTTATTTCTGGAAAAAGTTTCCAAAGCATTCTTATCTGACATGTGAAACTTTCCAACTTGAAATGCTTTTTAGTAATTCATGAAAATGAGAAATAATATATAAAAGTTTATATATAACAGGTTTTATTTTTTTTAAATTGCTTAAATCAGTGGCTTTCAATCAGAATCATGTGATAGACTTACCTGTGGAGCTTTAGGAAAAATATACAAGCTCAGGTTTCATCTATACCCTATTGAAATAAGTATTTTCCAGGTTGGAGTCTTAGTGTACAAGTTTTTAAAAGCTTCGGGACTGATTCTCATGCACACCCCTGGTTATCTAAATAGCATTTGTGCTTCTCTTCTTCCTATACGTCATCATGACAAATAATATTTAAAGCAGTGGGAATGTATTTAATATTAGTTTTTTAATCTTAAAAAAAGACTTCTAACCTCTATTCAGTTTCTTCGTGTAAAGTGAGAGGATTTCATGGAGGACATCTTTGTACTGACTGTGAATTTATGAGAATAGTTTTATTTTTGGCTTCAGATTCATAGCATATATTGGTAATCAATTTTGGAAATAGCTACTCACTTTTTATCTATAGAAATGAATACTTTCTCAGATGAGTAGCAAATGACCTTTGTACTTAATTACCTGTGTATTTTCATATATAAAGTCTGTTAGTTAAAGAAATTATAAGCTTTTATATTTCAAAATTTGTCATGTTATAATAATTGGGATTCAGTTTTAAGAAATTAATTTTTTGTTTATTAGAGCATCATTCGTTGTGATGAAGATGAAGCTCACGTCGCATCTGTATATTGCACCGTATGTGCAACTCACTTATGCTCAGAGTGTTCCCAAGTTACTCATTCTACAAAGACATTAGCAAAACACAGGCGAGTGCCTCTAGCTGATAAACCTCATGAGAAAACCATGTGCTCTCAGCATCAGGTGCATGCCATTGAGTTTGTTTGCTTGGAAGAAGGCTGTCAAACTAGCCCACTTATGTGCTGTGTCTGCAAAGAATATGGAAAACACCAAGGGCACAAGGTATGAATATAATTAAACTGGACGACTCTGCCTAGTTTACCAGCCTGCCATTTATTTTCACTGAGTTGGTTCTTTATGCTAAAAGCAGAGATTGAAGAGAGTAAGTGATGAGTGAGTTGAGCTTGGTAGCCTAAAAAGAAATGAGAGATTTAATATATGAATAATAATAATTTCAGAGAGGCCTCATGATTCTTTCTTTACTGAAAAATAGCTTTCCAGCAGGAAACAAAAGTTCTCTTCTTTGTATGCATGTTTTCATAATGCACTGGATTGTTTTGACAATATTTATGTCTACTGATGAACTACTGCCTATGATAAAATTTTAGAGAGTCTTTTGGGTTTTTGTTTAGTGATAAATGGACTTCCAAATATTGAATTATTTCTTCACAAGATAAATAGTTTTGGAGTGAAGGCGAATTAGTATTTTGTGTGCTGTACTTTTTGTAAATGTGTTAAAAAAGCCACTTGTGGCTGATGCTTTTTTTATTAATAGGCGTGATTTAATAGTTTTTTATATCATTAGTCAATACTTTGAGTTTTTTTTCTATAATTACATTGTATTTTATAGCATTCAGTATTGGAACCAGAAGCCAACCAGATCCGAGCATCAATTTTAGATATGGCTCACTGCATACGGACCTTCACTGAGGAAATCTCAGATTATTCCAGAAAATTAGTTGGAATTGTCCAGCACATTGAAGGAGGAGAACAAATAGTGGAAGATGGGATTGCAATGGCCCACACAGAACATGTATGGATTTTCTTTCTTCTTTACCTTTTTACCCTTTTTCCTTCTTACTTTTCACCTTCTAATATTTACTGAGTAATTATGTTGTGCCAGTACTGCACTAAACACTGGAAATAATTTTTTTAAGTTTCTATCTTCATGGAACTTAGAATCCATCATGGAAGAGAGACAGTTTCAAGTGTGGTAGCTGTTTATTTTGTGGGAGAAGTACATGATGCCTTGGCAGTACATAAGAGGGGGACAGTAATTTAGGTGGGTCAGGTAAGACTTCACAGAAGATATGATGTCTAAACTGAGATTTGAAGTAATTTAGTCACGGAGAAGAGCGGAGTGGGAAGTGAGTTGTTCCAGAGAGGGAAGCATAGAATAAAATGCTTGGAAATGAGAACTGGACATATTGTAGAACGTTTAGTTCACTGTGGATGAAGCTTGGAGTATTGGGTAGGGCATGGCAAGAAAAGACATTGGAGAGGTAAGGGCCAAATCATGCAAGATCTTGTTAGCCATGTTAAAGAGTTTGGACTTTAAGAGCATAAGAATAACAACCAGATTTTCATTAAGAAAGGTTACTTTTCAATGCAGAAAATGAATTGGAAGAGCAAAAAGATTGGAAGCAGGAAGACCTATTAGGAGGTGCTGAAATTATCCAGCTGAGAGATGTTATGGAGGGAGAATGGAGAGTAGAAGATGGATTTGAGATTTTAAAGAAGTAGAATAGGTAGTTCTTAGTGATTGATTAATAATACTGATTGGTTAGGTAACTTGGAGGGTCAGGCACGATGCATAGGTTTCTGTCTTGCCTAACTGGCTGGATGGTGACATCATGCACTAATGGCAGAAAAGAAAGAGTTTTGGGAGGGGGTAATGGGACCAATGTGATAAGCTTAATTTGCATGTTGAATTTATTCTTTGAAGTAATCAAGGGGAGATACCCTCCAGTGAACTGAAGAGTAAGTGGGCGTTGGGAAGTGAGTGTGCTAACTTTTAAGAAATTTGAAGAGAAGGAAGGAACTAAGGTGGTAATTGTCGTTGCTTTTTAAAACTGAATTATAGAGAAAGGAATCTTTTCATATGGGAATATAAAATAAAAGGGCAGACAACATGTAATGTTTTTTTTTTAATCAAACAAATTTAAAGCTAAGTCGTTGAGGAATAATGTTAGAACAGCTGTCAAATATAGCAGCCATTAGCCACATGTGGCTAAGTTTAAATTATTTAAAAATTAAATAAAATACAAAATTTTAAATTTAGTTCCTCATTTTCACTAGCTGAATTTCAAATACCCTTCAAGTAGTAGCTTATGGCTATGATATTGGACAGCACATGTATAGAACATGTTCATCATCACAGAAAGTTTTTTTGGATATTATTGTGCTAGAGTAGAAATATACATTCCCTCAGGAAATATTATCGAACACATACCAACTGCTTAACACTGTTGTGGCTGAGGAAACACCACTGTACAAGTCAAAAGCTCTGTTTTTGCAGAGTTTACATTCTACTGTGAGGGGAGAGACAATAAATAAACTGCTTATGGCAGCAGTATGTAAGGCGCTTTGGAGAAAAACAAGGGGAAGGGTGGAGTGCACATTTATGTGGGATATTCGAGGACAGATTAGACCTAAAAGAGCTAAGAAAGAGAATCGTGCAAATATTTTGGGGAGAGCATTTCAGGCAGAGAGAAAAGCATGTGCAAACAGGCCTGAAGTTGGAGTGTGCCTGGTGTGCTTAAGAATCTGTGAGAAGGCTAAGTGAGCTAGAGTAGAATGACTGAGGAGGAGTATAGCAAGAGTTGAAGTCTGAAAGGGTCTTATAGGCACTTGCTCTTCTTTCTGCCAGGAATGCTCTTCCTCAAGATATTCATGTGGTTCCTGGTCTTAACCTCCTTCAGGTGTTTGCTCAGATGTCGCTTTCTCAGCGAGTCTGTCCTTGAACACCCCTTATAAAGGACTTTGGCATTTACGCTGAGTGGAATGGGAAACAATGGAAGAGTTGAGCAAAATAATTATCTTTCTGTCTTATTTTAAAAGGATCAGTCTGGCTGCTGGGTGGAGAATACATTGTAGGGGGCGTAGTAGATCTAGTGAGGCTAATTAGAAAACTATTATAATAATCAGATGAGAAATGATAATGGCTTGGATCAGGTTGATAGAGGTGGAAGTGTTGAGGCATGATTAGGTTCTGGATATATTCTGAAGTCTGCGGAATTTGCTGAAGGATGAGTTTTGAGATATGGAAGAAAAGTGTTGAAGATGATTCTAGTGTTTTTATCTTGAACAACCCGGAGGATGGAGTTGCCATTTATTGAGATGGAGGAAACTAGGTTGGGGGTGGGAGAGACTGGAGATGAGGTATTCCATTTTGCTTGAGATGTCATTTAAACAGTTAGATATCCAAAGGCTATGATTAAGGGGAAAGATCTAGCATGGATGTATAAATCTTAGAATTTTTAAGGATATAAATGGCATTTAAATTTTCATTATTTCACATATACAATCTTAGTTATGGTTACAGTTGTTTAAAACTTATTTTTATTTCCTTAGGTACCAGGTACTGCAGAGAATGCCCGGTCATGTGTCCGAGCTTACTTTTCTGATCTACATGAAACTCTGTGTCGTCAAGAAGAAATGGCTCTAAGTGTTGTTGATGCTCATGTTCGAGAAAAATTGATTTGGCTCAGGCAGCAACAAGAAGATATGACAATTTTGTTGTCACAGGTTTCAACAGCCTGTCTTCATTGTGAAAAGACTTTACAACAGGTAAGTAGTTTAAACACAGGAAGGACATAGTTGAAAAAGGATTTGTAAGGTTAAGTAGATAATTACCTGAGGTATACACTAGTTTAGTTTATTACTTTAATAAATTTTTTTTATATTATTATATGTTACCACATGCTTATGACACGGTCTCTAACCTTGAATTGTTTCACTAACCATATCAGTGTCCTCTTTCATGTGCTCTTCCCACCATAAAACCATGGGTTCTAGAACCGCTCTAACTTCTTGTCATTCTTCAGTCATGCTAAGCCATTTTCTCTGCCAAGTATGTACATTCTTTGGTGGGCTTACATCTATCTCCCTTTCCTGATAGTCTAGCCCACATGTTTGTGATTCTTTGAAGCTCCTTCTTTGTTCTTTTTTGTGTGGAGGAGAGAGGGGTACCTCCCTAGCAGGTACTACCTATCGCTGCTCTAATTCAATGGTTCTTTGACGTCACAGCAAACCTTTGTTTTTTTCATGGTTGAGGTATCATAAGCAATTTGTCACCCAGTTTGCAGATGATGTACGTTTTAAATAAATTAGAATTATGGTTCTTTTAACAAAATGTCAATCATTTCTATTTTGGATTTGCATTCATGAATGGGCTATCTAAGGCTAATTATTGCCCTAGGAATTCCCAATAAGCTGCAGTTGATCTTTACTGACATATTGCTAATAATTGTGTTGATTTCAAATCATTGTAGAGCTAAACTTTGAGAGTTTTTTCTTTAAAAGCAGATAATCTGATTGGAATTATATGAATGTGGCCAGGCCATAACCATATCACTCTTGAACTGTTTAATCCTTATTACATTGAATTATAATGATGTGTTTGCCATTTCTTAAGTTGTCTTTGAGCTCCAATCCTATTCTTCTGTATTTTGCTTTGTGATGCTGGGACAAACTCTACAAATCACATATCTGCTTTGCCAGTTGGCCCATGTTAGTTTAGCCAATAAGGGACACTAGAGAAAGACTAGAGGGTGGAGGTAGTTTCCTGTGGGTTCCCATTTGCTTTGTGTTCCTGTGAAAGTCACTCCTTATATGAGATAATTTTCCTCAGATATTTGAGTTTGAGCTCTGTGGGTCCCCTCCTGTAAGTTTCTAAGTTTTAATAATTCTAGCATCTCCCCTTTCGTTCCCCAGCCCAAAGGGTAGTAGCTATAACCACACCTTGTTAACAGTTCTTCATATTAAGTTCTTTCTGTTCATATGACTGATGTGGTGTTTGTCTCCTGACTTGAACCTGAATGATACAGTATACGTATTTGTCCTAGCTCTTGACAGGCTGCATCTTGTATATCTTTATATGTTGAAATTCTTCGTATCTGGACAGAAAGAGCTTAATAAATACTTGTTTAGTGGGTAATCAAGCCACACAACAAAATCAAAATGGATCATGTCCTAAATCATATTTACTTGCAAACTTCAAGGTCAAATTTTAACATGTATTTTATTAAAAAGTACATTTGTAGTTACTGAACTATTTAGAAGTATTTTAGAGTTTCCGAAGCATTGTGTCATAGTGGCTGGTAATTGTTAATGATGTGGTATTATCTCACTATGTTAATGCTAATGAAATTAGGGTCTTTGATTTATTCTTCATATAGACCTATTAGTTTCATTCTGATTTTTGGCTACAGAACCCTAACCACTACAAATATTCTTAAAACTTCTGCCAGAGATAATTGAACAGAGGAATGGATGGCACATCGCACATTTTATTATCAATTTTGAGAACAAAATTTAATCATCCCTCCCCTCTAAGTTCAAGGCATGATGCTGAATGGTGAGGATTTGTTTATTCATTTAGCAAACGTGTCGACTGCTTACTATATGTCATGTACATTCTAGGTACATGGGATATATCAGTAAACAAAGCAAGCAAAAAGTCATAATCTTGTAGAGTTAACATTCTACAAGAAGACAGACAATAAACTGTAACCATATCTAAAAATGTAAATTATATAGTATATGAAAAAGTATGGAGGTACAGCAGATTGCATTATTAAATAGTCAGGGTAAGCATTAGTAAGAGAAGGTGAGATTTGAACAAAGACTCAAAGAGGAAGTTGAAAGAATTAGTTTAAGCACTTTTGGGAGGAATAACAGTCCAGCTGAGGAATTGGTTAGAGCAAAAACCCTAGGCAGCATTCCTGGAGTGTTTGAGGTACAGCAAGAGGCCACTGTGGATGGAATAGAGTAAGAGAAGGAGGGCAATAGAAGCTGAAATCAGAGGGGTTGGGGATTATATATGTGGGCCATTGGAAGGACGTCAACTTTTACTGATTGAAGTGGGGAAACCGTTGTAGAGTTTTGAGCACAAGAGTGACTTGATTGTACTTTTTAAAAGGATCACTCTACTGATGTATTAAAAATAGTTTGAAGGAGGGCAAAGATAGAAGGAAGGGGTTCAGAGCTTAGGGAGTTGTTGTAGCATTCCAAATGAAAGATAATAGTGGCTTGGATAGTGAGGGTTAGAGGTGCCCAGATTCTGGATATAAGATACAATTTGTTGACAGGTTGAATGCGGGGCATTAGGGAGGAAAAGATAAGAGTGAGTAACTTTAAGGTTTTTATTCCAAGCACTGGAACAATGGAATTGCTATCACCTAATATGAACATGCAACAGTGAGCAAAAATCGACACCACTGCTCTCATCATTGGGAGATATGTCTTATGAAGACAATATTGGCGTATGTATGGAATACCTGGAATAATATTTAAGAAACTGGAAAGGACTTGACTTTGAGGAAAGGACCTGGAGCTTTAGAGTGAGAGGGAGGCTTGTCAGTTTGACCTGTAGTCTTTTTTTTTTTAAACCAATATAGGTATATTTTAAATTATTTGAAAAACATTATATAGGAGTACAATATACATACAGAAATGTGTTCAGAACTGTTCAGTTGGCTAAATTTTCAGACAGGATATTACTGTATAACCAGCCAGCACCCAGATCAAGTAACAGAACATTACTAGCATTCCAGCAACCCCTCAGACATCTTTCTAGTAACTACTTGCTTTTTCCTTTAAAGGTAAACTATCCTGATTTCTAATGCATACCTTATTTTTTGCCTATTAATATAAATGGAATCATACAGTATGACACATCATGTTATTTCTTCTTTCATACTCTATATTATTTTTGTAAAATTCATGTCATCACATGTAATTGTGGCCCATTCTCATAGAGTGGTATATAGTGTTGCATTTGTGAATGTACCGCACTTTATTTCTTCATTCTTTTGTTGATAAGTTCTTAAATTATTTATTAATGCCTTATTATTATCTTAATCAAATTTACATTTAAGTTAACTTTGAATACTGTAATGTTAAATGAGCTTTTTTTTGAGTTTTGATGATAGCTCCTTTATTTCTTTAACATGTTTATAAGAAATATTTTCTTTTTTAGGATGACTGTAGAGTCGTTTTGGCAAAACAAGAAATTACAAGGTTACTGGAAACATTGCAAAAACAGCAGCAGCAGTTTACAGAGGTTGCAGATCACATTCAGTTGGATGCCAGCATCCCTGTGACTTTTACAAAGGTAATGTCCTGTACTTCATTTTTAGGTTTGTTTTTTGACAAATGATAATTATTTATATTCCATGATAATCAGCTTGAAAGACAACCAAGAAATTAATGAATCATAGGACTTAAAAAAAATTTATTAGTGGAAAATACAAAGAGATATAAAGAATCTTCCTGTACCCAGCACCCACTTTGACAATTAAAAACTTTTAATTTCATCTCCCCTTTTCCTACTTCCCTTTCTATCCGCAGTCTCCTAGGTTATTTTGAAATAAATCCCAAATCATATCGTATTTCATCTATGAAATATTTTTCAATATATTCCTATAAGGTAAAGACTCTTTAAAAACATAACAAAATACTGCTATCACACCTAAAAATTTTAATAATAAATCTCTAATACTATCCATTATCCAGTTAGTATTCAGATTTCTCAGATCGTTAAAAAAATTTTAAGTTGCTTTTTTTGAGACAGAATCCAGACGAAGCATGGATGTATTTTAGTTTCTTTTAAAGTGGATTCCTCCTCAGTTAAAAAGGTTTGTGCATTCCATTTTGCTTTCTATTTTTAGGGACTGTATTATTTTAAATTTAATGTTGTTTTATAGTTATGTGAAATATTTACTCGATCCAGAGTTAAATCTACAAAACAAGGTTCATTCAGAGCAGTCTAGCTTCTATCTCTGACCCTTGTACCCTTGCCTCCCTTCCCCATAGAAAACCATTTATAATTTTTCGCAGTTTTAGTCATCATTTAAAAAAATGGAGAAATATTTCTATATATATATCTGAACATTCCCTATATTTAATGGTAGAATACCTTACGTACTTCTATACTTTGCCCTTTTCACTTAAGTATATATCCTGGACAATACACCATCTCTATAGCAGTATACACTGACATTTTCTGTTCCTCTTTTCAGCTTCAAGATACTTTATTGTGAGGGTATATTACATTTTTTTTTTATTGTGGCAAAAACCACATAATATAAAATTTATCATCTTAACCATTTTAAATGTACTGTTCAGTATTGTTAAGTATATTCACATTGTGTAAAACAGATCTCCAGAAATGTTTCCTCTTGAAAACTGAAACGCTATGTCTTACAAACAGTAACTTCCATTTCCCCCCACCTTACCAGCTCCTGGTAACCACCATTCTATTTTCTGTTTCTTGGATTTTGACAACTCTAAATATCATGTAAATGGAATCATACACTATTTGTCTTTTTGTAACTGGCTTATTTCATTTAGCATAATGTCCTCAAAAGTTCTTGTATGTCATAGCATTTTTGTCATCTATATTGAGACAGAATTTCCTTCCATTTTAAGGCTAAATAATATTACATTGTATGTAGCACATTTTGTTTATCCATTCATCCATCAAAGGACATTATGGTTACTTCTACCTCTTGGCTATTGTGAATAGTGCTGCTATGAATATGGGTCTGCAATTATTTCTTTGAGACCTTGCTTTCAATTCTTTGGATATATATCCAGAAGTAGGATTGCTGGATCATATGTTAGTTCTATTTTTAATATTCTGAGGAAATGCCATACTGTTTTCCATAGTGGTTGCATTGTATTATAATCCCACCAGCAGTGCACCAGAGTTTGAGTTTTTCTACATTTTTACTAACACTAATTTTTGTGTGTGTGTGGCTTTTATTTTTGTTTTTTTTGATAGTAGCCATCCTAATTGGTGTGTGGTGATATCTCATTGTGGTTTGGTTTGCATTTCTCTGATGATTAGTGATGTTGAGCATCTTTTCATATGTTTTCTGACTATCTTATATCTTCTTTGGAGAAATTTAATGTAAGTCCTTTGCCCATTTTTTTGAGTTGACTTTTTGTTGTCGAATTGTAGTTCTTTACATATTCTGAATGTAAATACATTATCAGATAAATGATTTGTAAATATTTTCTTCTGATTTGCAAATATTTTTTTCCCAAAACCTAGGTTGCTTTTTTTTGACTGTCTTTGATTCACAAAATTTTTTAAGATTGTTACTGTCTTATTTGTCTGTTTTTGCTTTTGCTGAGTGTACTCTTAGTGTCATATCCAGGAAGTCATTGCCAAATCTAATGTCATGAAGCTTTCCCCTATATTTTCTTTTAGGAGTTTTAGTTTTAGGTCTTGTGTTTAGGGCATCAATCCATATATTTATAATCTAATTATTTATAATTGTTATATCTTTATAAAGTTACCCTTTTCTCATTATATAATGACCTTCTTTGTCTCTTATAGTGGTTTCTAACTTAAAGTCTATTTTGTTTAATGTTAAGATCACCACCCCTGCTCTCTTTTGGGTATGATTTGCATGGTATATCTTTTTCCATCCTTTCACTTTGAGCCTATGTATGTCATTAGATATAAAGTAAGTATCTTGTAGACAGCATATTGTTGGATCTATTTTTTTTAAAATCCAATTAGTCAAACTTTGTTTTTTGTTTGGGGAGTTAAATCTATTTTTATTTAAAGTAATTATTAATAGGTAAGGACTTACTGTTGCCATTTTGTAAATTGTTTTCTGTATATCTTATAGCTTTTTTGGTCTCTTCTTCCCCTCTTACTGCTTTCTTTTGTGTTTTATTTTGTAGTGACATGGTTTGATTCCCTTCTAATTTCTTTTTATGTATATTCTATGGATTTTTTTTTGTGTTTACTATTATAATTACATAAAATATCTTAGTTATAACATTCTATTTTGTACTAACTGCAATTGCATACTAAAAACCTTACTTTACCCCCTACACTTTGTTATTCATGTCACAAATTACATCTTTATATATTGGATACCTATTAACAGAGCCTTAATAGTTTAAAAAATATTTTTGTTATTTCAATTCTATAAAAATTAATGAACCAAAATTACAATAGTACAGGTTACTATTTTTTCATGTATTTACCTTTACCACTTTATTATTTCATAATGCTTTGTGTTCTTTTTGTTTGAACTTGAAGGACCTCTTCAGCATTTCTTATAGAGCAGGGGTCAAATGGTAGTGACTCCCTCAGCTTTTGTTCTTCTGGGAAAGTCATTTTTTCCTTCATTTTTGAAGGACACTTATATGTAGCATTCTTGGTTGACAGCTTTTTTTTTTTTTTTCTTTCAGCACTTTGAATATGTCCTCCTACACCTTTCTGGCCTCCAGAGTTTCTGCTGAGAAATTGGCTGATTATGTTATGGAATTTCCCTTGTATGCAATGAGTCACTTTTGTCTTGTTGCTTTTAAGATTCTTTGTCTTTGACTTTTAACAGTTTGATTATAGTGTATCTCATTGTGGATCTCCGGGTTTATCCTAGTTGGAATGCATTGAGTTAGAATTTTTATGTCCATTTCTATCCTCAGATTGGGAAGTTTTCAGCCATTATTTCTTCAAGTAAGCTCTCTCTGCCCCTTTCTTTCTTTTTATTCTTCTGGTACTCTCACAATGCATATATTGGTCTTCTTGCTAATGTCCCATAAATCACTTTAGTTTTCTACTTTTCTTCACTCAGTTCTTTTTTCTCCTCTAACTTGGTGAGTTCAAATGACTTGCATTCAGGTTTGCTGATTCTTTCTTCTGCCTCGTGAAGCCTACTGTTCAAACTCTTTAGTGAACTTTTTCAATGCAGTTGTTATATTTTTAGCTCCGGAATTTTAGTTCTTTTTTGGAGTTTCTTTGTTGATATGCTCATTTTGTGCATTCTTTGCTTTCCTGATTTAGTTACTTGTCTCTGTTTCTTTTAGCTTACTGAGCATTTCTATGATAGGTATTTTAAATTCTCTGTATGGCAGCTCATAGATCTGAATTTTTTTCAAAGTCAGTTTTTAGAATTTTTTTGTTCCTTCAATTGGGTCATGTTTTCTGTTTCTTTGTATCCCTCATGATATTTTGTTGAGATTTGGGCATTTGAAAAAACATCTACATCTCCTAATCTTTATGAACTGGCTTCGAGCCTGGGAAGACCTTCACCGATCAGTCCAGCTAGAGATTCTGGGACTTTTCAAACCTTTTCTGGGGTTATATCTTCTCTGGGCTTGTGTGTGTGCTTTTACTTATCTTAAATTCTCTAAGCACTTTGGCCCTACATTTTCTCAGAGTCTGGTAATCTCTTGCTCCCCATGGTGTCTCCCTGTGCAACTACAGCTCCAACATGGCATGTTCTTGCCTGTGTTTCAAGTGGTTTTCAAATATGCCACTGGTCCCTAAGAGGTCCAAGTCAGGTGAGACAGAAACCAGTCTCTAGGGCAACCCCCAGATGAGTCAGAACTTTGGACACTCAGTCCATTCTTCTGTTTCTGCCCCAAAGAAGGAAGCTTGTATGGGAGTTTCCCTCCTGCTTGCTCCGTTATTGCCAGGTCGGGGTAGGGACATAGATGCGTATGCAGAAATCTGTGAATTTTCCTACCCCTTTTGTTGGAATCCCTTCTTGCTTTTATGTTGGCCCGGGTGCTTTAGCTTCTCAGCTGGTCTCTCAAGTTCTCACAAAGGTATTCTGGTCCATATATACTTTTTATTTCCGAGGCTTAGGACTATACTAAAGTGTGGATTTCGAGCCATCATCATAAGGATAGTAAGTGAAGTACATGGAGTAAATGAAAACATGTAGAATGAGAAGCTGGCCTCATACAGATTCTCAAGAATACCAACATTTAAGAGGTAGATAAAAGGAAAATGAGAGGGAGCATCCAAAAAAAGGTAGGATGAATACCAGGAAAATTTTGAATCATAAAAGCCAAGAAAAGAGTGCTCATATGAGGAGGCAAAATGATAATTGCTGACACTTGTATAGCACTTATCATATGCCAGGAGCTGTTGTGGGCACTTATATGTGAATTTTTAAAAACTGATTCTTGCAAAAATTGTATAAGTTTGGTACTATTTTTATCCTCATGTTATAGATGAGGAAAGTGAAGCAGAGAGGTCATGTAGTTAGTAATATGTACAAGTATGTTTATTGCGAGTATGTTCATTATTTATAATATAAAGAATTCAGAGATGACCTACCATCTGTCAGTTGAGAATTGGTTACATTGTGGTTCATAGAATATAATGAAGCAGTTGAAAGAAAAAGGTCTGTCTTTATGTTTTGAAATGAAAAGGATTCCATAATATACTGTTGAGTATAAAAGTTAGTTGCAGTGTATGGTTTTTTATTAAATTTTTAGAAGTGTATTTGTCTTGTTTGTATATTAACCAGTGTGTGCATAGGATAGAGAGATATACATGAAATTAACTGGATGTTTCTGGGAAGTGAGCAGCAATTTTCATTTTTAATTAATAATATATTTAGCACAGCATAAAAACCTTAAAGAAGATTCAATTAAGCTAAAAAATCTGGGGAAATTAAGTGCCGTTTTTTTTTTTTTT